>NC_042974.1:43651656-43951656 GCF_901001165.1 Salmo trutta | reverse complement strand
AGACGAGGAGAGAGCAGTAGGAGTAGCAGTGTTATCTGTGGTAATCCATGTTTCCGTCAGCGCCAGGAAGTCTAGGGACTGGAGGGTAGCATAGGCTGAGATGAACTCAGCCTTGTTGGCCGCAGACCGGCAGTTCCAGAGGCTGCCGGAGACCTGGAACTCCACGTGGGTCGTGCGCGCTGGGACCACCAGGTTAGAGTGGCAGCGGCCACGCGGTGTGAAGCATTTGTATGGCCTGTGCAGAGGGGAGAGAACAGTGATAGACAGACACATAGTTGACAAGCTACAGAAGAGGCTACGCTAATGCAAAGGAGATTGGAATGACAAGTGGACTACACGTCTCGAATGTTCAGAAAGTTAAGCTTACGTTGCAAAAATCTTATTGACTAAAATGACGAAAATGATACAGTACTGCTGGCTGGTGGAGTAGGCTAGCTAGCACTGGAATGGTAGATGTGCAGAAGATGAATGTGCAAGTAGAGATACTGGGGTGCAAAGGAGCAAGATAAATAAATAAATACAGTATGGGGATGAGGTAGGTAGATAGATGGGCTGTTTACAGATGGGCTATGTACAGGTGCAGTGATCTGTGAGCTGCTCTGACAGCTGGTGCTTAAAGCTAGCGAGGGAGATATGAGTCTCCATGTCACGTTCTGACCTGTAAAGGTGTTATTTGTTAGTGTTTAGTTTGGTCAGGACGTGGCAGGGGGTATTTGTTTTATGTGGTTCAGGGTGGTTGTGTGTATGTGTCCATGTAGAGAGGGGTATTTGATTTATTAGTCCAGGGTTTTGGTTATTGTTCTATGTTAGTTTATTTTTATGTTCTGTCTAGTCATTTGTATTTCTATGTTTAGGTAATTGGTGTTGGGGCCTTCAGTTGGAGGCAGCTGTCTATCGTTGCCTCTGATTGAAGGTCCTATAATTAGGGGTGTGTTTGTATTGTGGATTGTGGGTAGTTGTATTCTGTTTTGTGCTTGTCACCTGACAGAACTGTTAGTGTCGTTTCAGTTAATTGTATACGTGTTTATTTTGTTTCTCCTTCTTATATATTAAAAAGAGAAGATGAGTATACACTTCCTGTATACACAGGCCACGGAAGGAGAGTTGTATGGCATTGAAGCTCGTCTGGAGGTTAGTTAACACAGTGTCCAAAGAGGGGCCAGAAGTATACAGAATGGTGTCGTCTGCGTAGAGGTGGATCAGAGAATCACCAGCAGCAAGAGCAACATCATTGATGTATACAGAGAAGAGAGTCGGCCCGAGAATTGAACCCTGTGGCACACCCATAGAGACTGCCAGAGGTCCGGACAACAGGCCCTCCGATTTGACACACTGAACTCCATCAGAGAAGTAGTTGGTAAACCAGGCAAGGCAATCATTTGAGAAACCAAGGCTGTCGAGTCTGCCAATAAGAATGTGGTGATTGACAGAGTCGTAAGCCTTGGCCAGGTCGATGAATACGGCTGCACAGTAATGTCTCTTATCGATGGCGGTTATGATGTCGTTTAGGACCTTGTGCGTGGCTGAGGTGCACCCATGACCAGCTCTGAAACCAGATTGCATAGCGGAGAAGGTACGGTGGGATTCGAAATGGTCGGTAATTTGTTTGTTAACTTGGCTTTCGAAGACCTTAGAAAGACAGGGTAGGATAGATATAGGTCTGTAGCAGTTTGGGTCTAGAGTGTCACCCCCTTTGAAGAGGGGGATGACCGTGGCAGCTTTCCAATCTTTGGGAATCTCAGACGATACGAAAAAGAGGTTGAACAGGCTAGTAATAGGGGTTGCAACAATTTCAGCAGAAAATTTTAGAAAGAGAGGGTCCAGATTGTCTAGCCCAGCTGATTTCTAGGGGTCCAGATTTTGCAGCTCTTTCAGAACATCAGCTATCTGGATTTGGGTGAAGGAGAAATGGTGGGTGCTTTGGCGGGTTGCTGTGGAGGGTGCTGGGCAGTTGACCGGGGTAGGGGTAGCCAGGTGGAAAGCATGGCCAGCCGTAGAGAAATGCTTATTGAAATTCTCAATTATAGTGGATTTATCGGTGGTAACAGTGTTTCCTAGCCTCAGAGTAGTGGGCAGCTGGGAGGAGGTGCTCTTATTCTCCATGGACTTTACTGTGTCCCAGAACTTTTTTGAGCTAGTACTACAAGATGCACATTTCTGTGAAAAAGCTAGCCTTAGCCTTTCTAACTGCCTGTGTATATTTGTTCCTAACTTCCCTGACAAGTTGCATATCACAGGGGCTATTCGATGCTAATGCAGAATGCCACAGGATGTTTTTGTGCTGGTCAAGGGCAGACAGGTCTGGAGTGAACCAAGGACTATATCTATTCCTAGTTCTACATTTTTTTGAGTGGGGCATGCTTATTTAAGATGGTGAGGAAGGCACTTTTAAAGAATAGCCAGGCATCATCTACTGACAGGATGAGGTCAATGTCATTCCAGGATACCCCGGCCAGGTCGATTAGAAAGGCCTGCTCGCAGAAGTGTTTTAGGGAGCGTTTGACAGTGATGAGGGGTGGTCGTTTGGTCGCAGACCCATTACGGATGCAGGCAATGAGGCAGTGATCACTGAGATCTTGATTGAAAACAGCAGAGCTGTATTTGGAGGGCGAGTTAGTGAGGATGACATCTATGAGGGTGGCCGTGTTTACGGATTTGGGGTTGTACCTGGTAGGTTCATTGATAATTTGTGTGAGATTGAGGGCATCAAGCTTAGATTGTAGGATGGCCGGGGTGTTAAGCATAACCCAGTTTAGGTCACCTAGTAGCACGAGCTCAGAAGATAGATGGGGGGCAATCAATTCACATATGGTATCGAGGGCACAGCTGGGGGCAGTGGGAGGTCTATAGCAAGCGGCAACAGTGAGAGACTTGTTTCTGGGAAGGTGAATTTTTACATTTACATTTACGTCATTTAGCAGATGCTCTTATCCAGAGCGACTTACAAATTGGTGCATTCACCTTATGATATCCAGAATTTTTTTAAGTAAAAGCTTGAATTGTTTGGGTACAGACTTGGATAGTAAGACAGAACTCTGCAGGCTATCTTTGCAGTAGATTGCAACACCGCCCCCTTTGGCAGTTCTATCTTGGAGGAAAATGTTATAGTTAGCGATGGAGATTTCAGGGTTTTTGGTGGTTTTCCTAAGCCAGGATTCAGACATGGCTAAGACATCCGGGTTGGCAGAGTATGCTAAAGCAATGAGTAAAACAAACTTAGGGATTAGGCTTCTAATGTTAACATGCATGAAACCAAGGCTTTTACGGTTACAGAAGTCAACAAATGAGAGCACCTGTGGAGTGGAGCTAGGCACGGCAGGACCTGGATTAACCTCCACATCACCAGAGGAACAGAGGAGAAGTAGGATAAGGGTACGGCTAAAGGCTATACGAACTGGCCGTCTAGCACGTTTGGAACAGAGAGTAAAAGGAGCAGGTTTCTGGGCTCATGATAGCATAGATTCAAGGCATAGTTTTCAGACAAAGGTAAGGTAGGATGTGAGTACATTGTAGGTAAACCTAGGCATTGAGTAATGATGAGAGAGATATAGCCTCTAGAGATGTTTAAACCAGGTGATGTCATCGCATATGTAGGAGGTGGAACAACATGGTTGGTTAAGGCATATTGAGCAGGGCTAGAGGGTCTACAGTGAAATAAGACAGTAATCACTAACCAGGACAGTAATGTACAAGGCATATTTATATTAGGGAGAGGCATGCGTAGCCAAGTGATCGTATGGTCCAGTGAGTGGTTGGGCTGACTGGGGACACGGCGATTCAGACAGTTAGCAGGCCGATGCTAACAAGCTAACAGTTACAAGCTAGCAATTAGCAGACCGGGGCTGGCAAGCTAGCAGTTAGCAGACCGGGTTAGCAAGCAGTTGGCAGACCAGGGCAGGCAAGATAGCAGTTAGCAGACCTGGGCTAGCAAGTTAGCCTTTGGGGGACGTCGCGATGGGGCTAAGTCTGTTTTTGCCTCTTCGTGCGGTGACGTCGATAGACCAGTCGTGGAATTAGTAGGGTTCCAAGTAGCTCTAGATAGCTAGCAGGCCGGTTAGCAGAATGGGCCTTGAGCGGACATCGCGCCTAAGGGGCCTGTTGGAACACTCGGGCAGATTATGTCGGTATTCCAGTCGTAGAGGATCGGCGGGGTTCCGTGCCCTGTACTGGCACGCAAAAATATATTTTACAGTGGTTTAGATGGTACAATGATTCTCTACACTATACTTGCTTGTTTTGTCACATAAACTGAAATTAGGCGTACGATTAGAATTTTAGCAACCAGATGTTGGAGCAATTTCTGCATAGTGCATCTTTAATGGCTGTAATAGGAGAAAACTGAGGATGGATCAACAACATTGTAGTTACTCTATAATACTAACCTAAATAACAGGGTGTAAATAAGAAAGCTTGTACAGAATAAAATATTCCAGAACATGCATCCTGTTTGCAATAAGGCACCAAGTAAAACTGCAAAAAAATTGACAAAGAACTTTATGTCCTTAATACAAAGCGTTATGTTTATGGCAAATCCAACACAACACATCACTGAGTACCACTCTTCATAATTTCAAGTATGGTGGTGGCTGCATCATGTTATGCATATGCTTGTCATTGGCAAGGACTAGGGAGTTTTTTAGGATAAAAAGAAACGGAATAGACCTAAGCACAGGCAAAATCCTAGAGGAAAACCTGGTTCAGTCTGCTTTCCAACAAACACTGGGAGACAAATTCACCTTTCAGCAGGATGATGACCTAAAACAAATATACACTGGAGTTGCTTACCAAGATGACATTGAATGTTCCTGAGTGGCCTAGTTCCAGTTTTGATTTAAACCGGCTTCAAAATCTATGGCAAGACTTCAAAATGACTGTCTAGCAATGATCAACAACCAACTTGCCAGAGCTTGAAAAACGTGCAGACATTGTACAATCCAGGTGTGCAACATTTTTAGAGACTACCCAGAAAGTCTCACAGCTGAGTTTAACATGTATTTACTCAGGGGGTTGAACACTTATCTAATCAAGATATTTTAGTGTTTTATACAAATGTTAGAACTTTTCTTCCACTTTGACATTAGAGTATTTTGTGTAGACCATTGACAACAAAAATTACAATTAAATCAATTTTAATCCCACCTTGTAACACAATAAAATGTGAAAAAGTAAAGGGGTGTGAATACTTTCTGAAGGCACTGTAAGTACTTTCCCTCCACTTGCAGTTTGTGATGAATGTGAGACATGTAAAGTCTTAACAATAAAGAAAAACCCGCGATAGGCTATATGTAGGCCTACTAGTCAGTCACAATTCCCATCTGAATTCAATTTAGCTCTGTTTACTCGTGTGTGCGTTTTCAATCTAAACGTTTTTCTCCCCCCTCGCTCTCTTTTGCTTGAAAACTGATTGCTTTCTGTGGAGAGATTAGATTATCCCCTTCGAATACTGGTTTTAGAGAGAGGAGCAATAAAATGGTATATTCAGTGAAGGAATAGTAAAGACGGCATCAGTTAATCCTGTATTATAATTACAGCGCGTCTACAACAGAACTCCCTTGGGGCTGGCTCGTCCCACCTAGCTCAGCAATATGCAGGTAGGAAAGTGATAGAGGAAATTAAATAGGCATGATAGTAATAGATAGGAGACTGATATAAAGTGATAGGCGATTCCCAGCTGTGAATTATTTGCACAGACTCATGATATCTGTTACATCTGAACATGACCAAACGGGTATTGGGTTGTCCGTGTACCTCGAGAGTGACTGTGTTATCCCACTGAGCTAAAGCAAATGGCAGTGGCACTGACTTTGCTGATAACTGATTTATTGAGGGAAAATGTACTTACTACGACTGTGATGTGGTTATCTTCAGATGAATGCACTAACTGTAAATCGCTCTGGATAAGAGCATCAGCTAAATGACTAAAATGTAAAATGAGTGGTCACAAGAGGACGTTTTAACTGAATGATGTATTGCTTTCTTTAAGACAAGTGGTATATTCAGATCATAGGCTACAGTTAATCAGTTAAATGAGGTAAGATATGAGTACACCATCCACCCTTTATCAATTGATGCATGTATAATGTCCTTAAATAGGTCATATTCAATGGGAGCAATGAGAGGGAATGGCATAACAGTAGACATTATTGTACCTTTAATGCGTAACCTCGCCAGGTGCTATACATTTCGTAACACATGAAAGCGTCACCCCCCCCTCTTTCTCCCTCTACTTCTTTCTCTCCCCCCTCTCCTTTTCGCGGCAGCAGTAGTAGGAAGGCGCATCTCCGCAAACAGGTCACATTTCACTCTAGTCGCATCCTCGTCTTCTTCTACAGAAGAGAAGCTATATCGAGTGCCGCGCGCCTTTTCTAAGCGCTTACCATGGTGATAATGACCGAATTGGGGGTCCTTCTCGTCCCGGTGATGATGCTGGTGGGATCCACCTTGCAGGTGGAAATTAAGAACGGGAAAGAGGCTGAAAAAACTGGGAATTTCATGGAAGACGAGCATTGGCTGTCCACCATTTCTCAGTACAGCCGCAAGATCAAGCACTGGAATCGCTTCAGAGACGTGAGTCTCTGTTTTGGTTGATTGAGAGATCCGCGGTAATGCGGTAAGCTGTGTTGATAGGGCAACGGATGCCCGCGGTAGGATTCCGCCCAAAAGCAAGTCTTTATAATAACCATGTAGCTATTAAAAATATCGCCTAGTCAGACCATTATTACTGTTCCAGCTGGCTGATATGCTTTATTATAGGTAATGTTAAAGGGATTCAGTGGGATTTTTGGCAATGAGGCTTTTTATCTACTTCCCCAGAGTCAGATGAACTTGTGGATACCATGTTTTATGTATCTGTGTCCAGTATGAAGGAAGTTAGAGGTAGTTTCGCGAGCGAATGCTAACTAGCATTAGCGCAATGACTAGATGATGGGTATCTGCTATGGTGCTTATTTGCAAACAGGGACAGTTTCGTTGCACACAATACACACTGATTTGGCATTGGATAAATGATAAGATTAACACAGGCATATATCTCTATCCATTCTTAGCCTGTAATTCCAGTAATTTGTGTGGTATAAAAAATATTCTGCTAGTAAAATTATGTAGAATTGCATGGAATGTTTATAAAAGGCAATTGTTTTCTCTGATCGGCAAATACGATGATAGATGCTATGATTTTACTATAGAGGAGATCTATCCACCCCTACTCTTGTCCATGGTGGTCTGTGAACCCGCAACCTTCTGGCCCGCAGCCCTGTGCGATATCAAAATTCCTGCGTTCACATGTAATGCTGACAAGACGAAGAACAGTTTCTTAAACTGCATATCTAAGGCTCTAGTCTGTCCAATAAATGAGGGTAAATAGTGGAGTTCTCTGCTATCCACTTTGTTTACATTATAATTTGGGTTATAGGGGATCATCACTTGTTTTGTTTTTCAAGCGTTCAGGAAGGGTTTAGATAAAATATTTCCCTGAAGGGAGCGCCATCCATTTTCATTTTTGAGAGGTCTGATTTTCTCCAGGTAACCCTTATTATAAATAACGTTCACTCCTCAACCTTTAATTAGCATACTTCTTCAATTCCCGACTTGGAAGACAACAGGTCTTCTAAACTTCCAGACAGAATTCGGCACAGAATCTGCAATTCTCTTGTAGTGTGATATGTGTGTAACAGTGTAGGTTGCATCCCTCTCTTCGCCCCAACCCGGGCTCGAACCAGGGACCCTTGCACACATCAACAACTGACACCCCACGAAGCATCGTTACCCATCGCGCCACAAAAGCCGCGTTCCTTGCAACGCAAGGGGAAACCCTACTTCAAGTCTCAGAGCGAGTGACGTCACTGATTGAAACGCTATTAGCGCGCACCACCGCTAACTAACTAGCCATTTCACATCGGTTACACGTGCAACGACAAGTTTTGAGAACGGTGATTGATCAGCAATAGCCAATGACAGCTCAGCAATGGCCAATGAGAGCCAGTGAATAAAATAATAATAATAATATCTATTTTTTGGGGAACTCAGTCAGGGTCTGAACATAAGTAAGAATAGTATTCTGAACTAAAATATAAACGCAACATGCAACAATTTCAACGATGTTTCTGAGTTATAGTCAATTGAAATAAATGTACTAGGCCCAAATATATGGATTTCTCATGACTGGGAATACAGATATGCATCTGTTGGTCACATATACCTTAAAAAAAAGGTAGGGACATGGATCAGAAAAATAGGCAGTATCTGGTGTGACCACCATTAGCCTCATTCAGCGTGACACATCTCCTTCGCATAGAGTTGATCAGGCTGTTGATTGTGGCCTGTGGAATGATGTCCCACTCCTCTTCAATGGCTGTGTGAAGGTGCTGGATATTATCGAGAACTGGAACACGGTGTCGTACATGTCGATCCAGAGCATCCCAAACATTCTCAATGGGTGACATGTCTGGTGAGTATGCAGGCCATGGAAGAATTGTGACATTTCAACTTCCAGGAATTGTGTACAGATCCTTTCGACATTGGGCCGTGCATTATCATGCTGAAACTTGAGGTGATGGCGGCGGACGAATGGCACGACAATGGGCCTCAGGACCTCGGTGTCTCTATATTCAAATTGCCATCGATAAAATGCAATTGTGTTCATTGTCCATAGCTTATGCCTGCCCATACCATAACCCCACAACCACCATGGGGCACTCTGTTCACAACATTGACATCAGCAAACCGCTCGCCCACACAATGCCATACATGCTGTCTGCCATCTGGCCGGTACAGTTGAAGCCGGGATTCATCCGTGAAGGGCACACTTCTCCAGTGTGCCAGTGGCCATTGAAGATGAGAATTTGCCCATTGAAGTCGGTTACGACACCGAACTGCAGTCAGGTCAAGACCTTGGTGAGGACGACAAGCACACAGATGAGCTTCCCTGAGACGGGTTCTGTTGTCTGACAAAACTGCACATTTTAGAGTGGCCTTTTATTGCCCCCAGCACAAGATGCACCTGTGTAATGGAGAAATGCTCACTAACAGGGATGTAAACAAATTTGTGCACAACATTTGAGAGAAATAAGCTTTTTGTCCGTATGAAAAAATGTCTGGGATCTTTTATTTCAGCTCATGAAACATGGGACCAACACTAGATGTTGAGTTTGTTTTTGTTTGGTGCAGAATACATCAGGTGCAAGTTTGAAATGTGGTAGTGCATCAGCAGTTTTTCTCTTGTTATGTCAGTCACTGATAGTCAGCTAACAATTTGTTGATCGCAATTTGTTCCCCTTTAAAGCACTGCACCCACATTCACCCCTTATACGGTTTGTCACGTCCACTTTCTCACAATATGCATTCTGGCCTGCTGTCATCCTGCTATTGACTCAGCCAAGTGTTTGCAAATGATCTATTACAAACAGAATAGGCACAATGCAATAATGCAATTATAATACAAGTTCTGATCATTGATTACCAAGGTAATGCAGTTAGCTTCAAACTGAATCCGGCTGTACCGATGCAATTTTAGCCTAAATGGCATGTAGATATTGCTTTGTCTACGAATATTGTGTGTGTGTATGTGTGAAATCCTGCCTCTATCCTGCCTCTATATGATTACCAACGATCACAGCATGACTTGGACGACAGGCCTGTTGGATTATACACTGAGTGTAGAAAACATTATGAACACCTGCTCTTTCCATAACATAGATTGACCAGGTGAATCCAGGTGAAAGCTACAGTATGATCAACTCAATATTATGAATGTGTTCTTAATGTTTTGTACACTCAGATTATTTTCAATAATTATATTCCCTCAGAATCCTGTTGTTTTAATTGATCCCATATCTAGGTTGAGGGATTATGTCTTAATTGGAGCATACAATACAATACCAGCTTTTTTTTCTCTGAGTTAATTATTGCAAGGAAATGTGTGGAAATAGTCCTTATTTCTGTATTGAGGAGATGGTTGGCCCCCTCCATGTCCAAAATAATTCAATAATGTGTCATTGTAAAGGGCAATTCCACATTAAAGGAATTACACTTTGACTCAGATTTTCCACTGTAAAATCTCTTAGATGTAAAGTCCCCTGTTTAGGGTACCTGCGTGGTTCTGGTACCGGTTCCGACTGACATTTTTGCTTAAAAATCGATCGGTGGACACCGTAGATAAAATGGCTTGGTTTGAGCGATGTCCGCGAGAACCAGGGCTATCAAAGGAAGCACCAGAACCACGGCGAAATCAGTGGGATCTCGCATTTTGCAACACACGTTTTGAAAAAGCATGTGATCAAACAAAGCTTCGGACATCATTGATGATGTACTTCTGATAAAGTGATACACGCATTGGCACACTGCTTCAAAGTTAGCTGCTTACGCTTAAATAGTACGCAGCATCATCTGGATATGTATGCAACAAAAGTTCAACATTCACCTTCTGCTATCATTTCTGTCAAGCAGTTTATGCATACCGTTTGACGCATACGTTGATAAATCCAACGTATGCACCGAGCGCACCACAACTGCCTCTGCAACACAATGCTGCAAGGCAAACGCAGCGTTTCATTGGAAATTAATGTACTTCTGGTGTACCAAAATGCAATGGCGCTGTCGGTGTGATCGAAGCGTTAGCGATTTCGATGCATGCCTTGGAGCTCCGGTATCAAACGGAACATCACTAGCCAGCATCCCATATGCCTAATGTTTGAAGCTATCTCTGCCACGGGATAAGATATTATCTTCCCCAATTATTTAAGTTGAAGTAATTGCCTTAAAGGTAGACTCAGTGAAATAATGTTGCCATGAGCAGCACCGCAGATATTGAGATGAGCGAGATGCAAGACTTCGCTCTCACACATAAGCACACTATCTGCACTTGTGCACAAGTTCGCTTCAAGCTGTTAGCCAGGGCACCAAAACAGCAGAGAAGTTGAACCTTGCGCTTCAACACTTAGTTGTTGCTGAAATTGACCCTCTATGCCGGGGGGGGGTCAAACTCATTCCAATGCAGGCCTAGTGTCTGCGGGTTTTGGGGTTTTCCTTTCTATTAAGACAGACAACCAGGTGAGGGGAGTTCCTTACTAATTAGTGACCTTATTTCTTCAATCAAGTACAAGGGATGAGCAAAAAACCTGCAGATACTCGACCCTTTGTGGAAAGAGTTTGACTCATGCATTATGCTGTTTACTTTCTGCATCTAGGTCATATCGCTGAGTATACCATTAAAAGGGCCAGTAGTTGATTTTGAAGGTTTGCCATGTTTCTTTGAGTAAGAACATCTTTTGGGACCTGAAGGTTCCCCAAGCTACCTGTCAAGCCTTTTGAGTTAAATAAATCCCCATTTGAGAACGGAATTGCCTTGTCTGACTCTTGGTTTTGCACTACCACACATGTGACACAGTCCTCCACCTATGGAGTGGTGACACATCTTTGAACAGAAATAAATGGAAAATGCAAACAACTGGAAACGAGTTAAAAGGCAGTTTTTCAGGAAATTACTTGGTTATTCTATGAAGGATCACCCATGACACTGTTAAATAAGACAAATTACTCAACTGAATGCTGACCCTCCTTTGAGGGGCAGAATGTTTAATATTAATGCAACAATTGAAAACAATAATTATAAGCAGATCATAAGAACATGCACACAAATATGCTTCGCACACACAGTATATACACACACAACCACAGAAACATACATGAATATTAAATATGTATTCTATTTAAAAATGCAGACCTACAGTATGCAGAGCTTGCAGAGCTGCATTGGATTGTTTGCGGCCGACGGCTGTTTCGCTTTTGATAAAATCTCATCCCCCAACTCTAAATAGACTTGATTCTTGTTCTTTCTATATTCCTGGTGTAGACAGTGTCTTCTGTACCCTAGCGTGATTCACGGTTGAGCCAACATGCTTTATCCCCTGGCCTCCTCTTCAAATGGCCATTGTGATGATGAAACAGTCAATTTGCACTCAATTAGTCGTCCATGTTCAATTTGAACTCTTAACACAAAGCAAACGGACACTGAAAGAGGCTGTTGATCCAGCAAATTAAATTGTATTGGTCGCATACACATATTTTGCAGATGTAATCCACCCAGGTTTCACAGTCACAGAAACTTGTCAAATGTTAATACGGTAAGATGTTCAATGAGACTCCATTATAGGGGTGATGAGATATGATTGCTGTTATTACTCTATCAACCTGGATCAAATTCAGATAGGCTCATCCGATGAGTCCGCCTATGTCTTAAATTGCACCCTATTCCCTATGTAGTGCACTACTTTTGACCAGGACGTATAGCACTATATAGAAAATAGGGTACTATTTGGGATGTAACCGATGTAGCAGCTTACCAGTCAAGCCACCATCTTATCCATTCTTGTTATAAAAATAAATTAGATGACACTGCATTATTGAAATTGCAGACATTCTGCACGTTATGCATAATTGATCGGATTTAGTCTCTCTGATTGCAGAAGCCAAATCAACAGTGAATACAATTTTATGCTCAACTAACTTCCCCTTATTAACGTCACATTGTGAAGTCATACTTTCGAATCAGTTCGATCAGCATTGGAGACAGTTGTCTTGTCCCAAATGGCACCCTATTCCCTACATAGAGCACTACTTTTGGCCAGAGCCCTATGGTGTTTTCTATCGTTGATGATGACATAGAATAGATCAGTTTAGAATGTTCACCAGACTGTGGGAGAGGATCACACATACTCATTCTTTTTAGGAGAGTGTGTAGTGGCACCGAAACACACGAATGCACTCACACAGTAGCACACTGTTGGAATAAAAACAAGCAGAGCTGACCTATCCTTAGGTCTCTCTCTCTCTCTCTCTCTCTCTCTCTCTCTCTCTCTCTCTCTCTCTCTCTCATCGAATCGGTTGCATTTGCATTCCCCCTCTAACAATTCTTCCCTCTTTCTCTCTTTATATCCTACTCCTCATCACCCCTTTCTCTCCCTCTCTCTCTCTGTGCTTGTTAGAAGTAGCAGTAGCACTAGCTCGTTAGAGCGCAGCTCTCTTCCACAGCAGCGGGCCAGAGCTGTGCCACTAAGTCCCTGCCTGCACCTGTTCTTCTCCTTACTTCATTTTTAATGAACAGAAAACGTTCTGTGCATTCAGACAAACCTCAGTCCCCCATGCAGTCGATGCCAGCCAAATAAAAAATTCAGGATGCCTGGGCACGCAGGTAGGTGGGGGGGTGTAGACAGTTTGGTTGTCGAAGCGAAGCTCATTATGAAGATTCAGTGATTCAGGCCCGGATGTGGTCATGATGGTGTTGGGTTCGGTGTGTGTCTGTTGTTTGCCAGCTTGATCATCAAACCATTTGGATGTCGTTTCGCTTGTGTTTGTGAACCGTTAAAGCTAGAAAGCAATGCAAGCAGTTGGCTTGGTGGCTAAAGCAATATAACCTGCCACATGGAGCCTAGCGTTCACCTGGGCTCCGAGACAAGGATCTTTATGTCAGGGTGGTTGCATGACACATATAGGTTGCTCCCAAATGGCACCCTATTCCATATATAGTGCACTACTACTTTTGACTAGAGCCCAAGTACGGAATAGGATGCAATTTGGGATGCATCCACACACACTCTTGGACGAAACAAAACACACACAAAACAAAGGTTGTTTGATAAACGCCAACCATGGCACCTGTTCCTCTTCTTGTTTGATGTTGGCACAACAAACACCCGCCCCTTCAGTCCCCCAAACAGAAATTGTTAAGACCACACTGTAAAATGGAAACAGATCCCATTGGCCTTATTCAAATACTTCAGAAATTACTTTCACCAATCCAACCAAATGAGATCTGTGATTACTTCAAGGAAGGATGCCTTTCTGAAGTATTTGAATAAGGCCAATGGGATCTGTTTCCATTTTACAGTGTGGTCTTAACAATTTCTGTTTGGGGGACTGAAGGGGCGGGTGTTTGTTGGTGACAGTGCAGCCAAATACTCAATTTAAGATGATTCAGGAGATTACTGTGTGGGTGATGTCAGGGAATTATTACTGTAGCCTACTGTACCAGTCCTGGATATTGCCCTTGTTCGGAATGTCACAGAGAAACACTATGCATACTTTCCCTTTAACAGCTATTTATTTCATTATTATTTATTTAAAGTATGTTTATGTTTTTAGATTGAGATATTTCATGTACTTCCCTCATTTGGTTAATATTTACAGCTTTGTCAAGAAAGATCCCCCTCACCAACATTTTGTTGTCTTGTGAACATAGATCAGCAGGCATGGCGTAGTAGATAGTGTGCCTAGATCAGCATCTAGATAGCGCCGTTGGGTGTCTTGGCCCAGCACCAGAAGTTGTGGGCTCTTGGGAAGTCTGCGTAGATAGACTGTGCCTAGATCATCAGGCATGGCGTAGATGGAGGGCACCTAGATCAGCACTGACAGAGAGAGGGGTTGAGAGCATCATGCTGCTCTGTGGGGTGTTTACGCTCGGCATCAGAGGTTGAGAGCACAGTGCTATACTGTGGGGTGTCTTGGCCCAGCACGAGAGAGATGGGTGGGATGTAATTGAGTGAGAACAAAACAAAATATCCTTTCATCATCCTCCACTATTCACTCCCACGCAGCATTCCAAATGACACCCTATTCCCTGTATAGTGCACTACTTTTGACCAAGGCCCATAGGGAAAGACACAATAATAATTATTGTGAATTGCTGTAATTTCCTGGAGAGACACAATAATTCATAATAAGTGTCCTAGTCGGTCTCTGAAATGCCACTGAAGTTGTTGTGTTGTTTTGCCTTGAGGCACTTGGGCCCTGGTCAAAAGTAGTGCACTGCATAGGGTAGAGAGTACCACTTGGGAGACAACCTGTGTTTCAGTGCAGGCTGTTGTGTTGTATGAAATTTAGACCTTTCTGTTCCTCTTCCTCCCACTGTGTGTGTTGTGAAGACAACTGCGCTGTATGTGTGAAATAATTCAATAGTATTGAAATATTCGCAATGCTCAATATTTCACAACTGGATTAACCAAGTATTCTTGTTTGTTCTACTTGTCTTTAATCTCACTATACTACCCTCTGTCACTATTGTAGCATTAATGCAGTGACGGGTCATACACTCCTGTGAAATGGTATCAGGCCTGATTCGATGTGAATCACTTTAATTCCCTTGCTGAGTCCAGAAAGGGTTCTAAATTCAGCAGTATTTAGGATGGCCTGCCCGGCCGAGGCTGCAAGCAGCAGCAGCAAGACACGCAATCTATAATCAATTACAGCTGGATACTGTGACAGTACTGTGTGTGTTTGACAGCACTAGGGGACATTAATAACACAGCATGGGGGAAATGGAAACACTTAGAGGATTTAAAATGTTCAATCGCTTTCTGCTCTTTTCTTTTTTCTTGTTTTTCTCTCCTCTCTTCTCTCTTGCTCTACCGCTCTTTCTCTCTCATCCCTCTTTCTCTCGGTCTCTCTCTGCCCCCCTTCTCTCTCACATGCTCACTGTCACTCATTCACCCTCTTTTTCTCTTCATCTCTCCTTTTCCCACTCTCCCTCTGTATTCTCTCAGTCCGACTCCCCCAGAGGTACTGAACACCTCTCACCTCGCCACTCTGACAGTTCTCATATAGCCCTCCCTAGCCTCTACTCTCTACCTCCCCACCCTCCCAGCCCTCTAAGCCCTCCCATGATCCCCCCACACAAGACCTGACCCTGCCTCCCTACACCTCCCTACAGCCAGAGGGAGGTGTATAGATTATATATTCTTAATTCCATTCCTTTACTTAGATGTGTGTATTGGGTATATGTTGTGAAATTGTTAGATATTACAACACTGTCGGAGCTAGAATCACAAGCATTTCACCACACCCGCAATAACATCTGCTAAACACGTGTATGTGACCAATAACATTTTTTATTTTGATTTGATTTGAGAAGAGGAGTGGGCTGGCGCTGCTGCTACTGCAGTGTGTGATCTGCCTCCATTCACTCCACACTTTTAATCTGGAAACCCCTGGTTGGAAAGGAGGGAGACCCCTGTGTCCATATATACACACATTCATGCATATCGACCAATTAGTAGGCTCTAGTGATCTTTACAATTTTTTTTATTGGTTTTAGATCACAACAGAATCACAAAAAAATATATATACATTTACATTTAGGCTCCAGTGAGCAAATCCGTGCTTCACAGCTCCTGTGAAGCAACACACTGCTGACATAGCAACACACTGCTGACATAGCAACACACTGCTGACATAGCAACACACTGCTGACATAGCAACACACTGCTGACATAGCAACACACTGCTGACATAGAATAACATGTTGGAGGAGAGAAGAAAGTATACATTGTTCTGGAGTCCAGGGAGGATGGCCCATGTGTTCTCCTCTTGGACCATGACTGATTAGATCCACAATCAAAGGGAGGAGTCTGTCTGGTTCTCAGGAGACTAGAATATAAGAACATGATGTAGCACAAAGCCTGTACATATGTAGCAAAGCAGTACTGCAGTAGAGGCTCCTACAGATGGAACTGAAGGTTTGGTTCTAAACTTTGATCTATTATCAAATCAAATTTTATTGGTCACATACACATGGTTAGCAGACGTTAATGCGAGTGTAGCGAAATGCTTGTGCTTCTAGTTCCGACTATGCAGTAATATCTAACAAGTAATCTAACAAATTCACAACAACTACCTTATACACACAAATACACACAAATGTAAAGGGATGAATAGAATATGTACATATAAATATATGCATGAGCGATGGCGTGCGGCATAGGCAAGATGCAGTAGATGGTATAGAATACAGTACATACAGTTGAAGTCTGTAGTTTACATACACTTTAGCCAAATACATTTAAACTCACTTTCACAATTCCTGACATTTAATCCTAGTAAGAATTCCCTGTCTTAGGTCAGTTAGGATCACCACTTTATTTTAAGAATGTGAAATGTCAGAATAATAGTAGAGAGAGTGATTTATTTATTTCAGCTTTTATATCTTCCATCACATTCCCAGTGGGCCAGAAGTTTACATACACTAAATTAGTATTTTGTAGCATTGCCTTTAAATTCTTTAAGTCGGGTCAAACATTTCAGGTAGCCTTCCACAAGCTTCCCACAATAAGTTGGGTGAATTTTGTCCCATTCCTCCTGACAGAGCTGGTGTAACTGAATCAGGTGGGTAGGCGTCCTTGCTCGCACACACTTTTTCAGCTCTGCCCACAAATGTTGACTTTGTTGTCCTTAAGCCATTTTGCCACAAATTTGGAGGTATGCTTGGGGTCATTGTCCAATTGGAATTCCTATTTGAGACCAAGCTTTAACTTCCTGACTGATGTCTTGAGATGTTGCTTCAATATATCCACATAATATTCCTTCTTCATGATGACATCTGTTCGGTGAAGTGCACCAGTCCCTCCTGCAGCAAAGCACCCCCACAACATGATGATGCCACCCCCGTGCTTCACGGTTGGGATGGTGTTCTTCGGCTTGCAAGCCTCTCCATTTTTCCTCCAAACATAACAACGGTCATTATGGCCAAACAGTTCTATTTTTGTTTCATCAGACCAGAGGACATTTCTCCAAAAAGTGCAATCTTTGTCCCCATGTGCAGTTGCAAACTGTAGTCTGGCTTTTTTATGGCAGTTTTGGAGCAGTGGCTTCTTCCTTGCTGAGCGGCCTTTCAGGTTATGTCGATATAGGACTCGTTTTACTGTGGATATAGATACTTTTGTACCTGTTTCCTCCAGCATCTTCACAAGGTTCTTTGCTGTTGTTCTGGGATTGATTTGCACTTTTCGGACCAAAGTACATTCATCTCTAGGAGACAGAACGCGTCTCCTTCCTGAGCGGTATGACGGCTGCGTGGTCCCATGGTGTTTATATTTGCGTACTATTGTTTGTACAGATGAACCTTCAGGCGTTTGGATGAACCTTCAGGCGTTTGGAAATTGCTCCCAAGGATGAACCAGAGGTCTTGGCTGATTTCTTTTGATTTTCCCATGATGTCAAGAAAAGAGGCACTGAGTTTGAAGGTAGGCCTTGAAATACATTCACAGGTACACCTCCAATTGACTCAAATGATGTCAATCAGAAGCTTCTAAAGCCATGACATAATTTTCTGGAATTTTCCAAGCTGTTTAAAGGCACAGTCAACTTAGTGTATGTAAACTTCTGACCCACTGGAATTGTGATACAGTGAATTATAAGTGAAATAATCTGTCTGCAAACAATTGTTGGAAAAAATACTTGTGTCATGCACAAAGTAGATGTCCTAACCGACTTGCCAAAACTATAGTCTGTTAACAAGAAATGTGTGGTTGAAAAACGAGTTTTAATGACTCCAACCTCAGTGTATGTAAACTTCTGACTTCAGCTGTACATATGAGATGAGTAATGTAAGATATGTAAACATTATTAAAGTGCCGTTATTTAAAGTGACCAGTGATACCTTTATTAAGTCCATTTATGTAAGTGGCCAGAGATTTGAGTCTGTATGTTGGCAGCAGCCTCTCTATGTTAGTAATGGCTGTTTAGCAGTCTGATGGCCTTGAGATAGAATCTGTTTTTCAGTCTCACGGTCCCAGCTTTGATGCCCCTGTACTGGCCTCGCCTTCTGGATGATAGCGGGGTGAACCAGGGTCAGGGTCTCGAGCTTAATGACGAGTTTGGAAGGTACTATGGTGTTAAATGCTGAGCTGTAGTCAGTGAGCAGAATTCTTACATAGGTATTCCTCTTGTCCAGATGGGATTGTGCAGTGTGATGGCGATTGCATTGTCAGTGGACCTATTGGGGCGGTAAACAAATTGGAGTGGGTCTAGGATATCTGGTAGGGTGGAGGTGATATGATCCTTTACTAGTCTCTCAAAGCACTTCATGATGACAGAAGTGAGTTCAATGGAAGATGAACCAAGGGGTACGGTTACAACCTCTACTCAACGGCTGGATCAGTGTTAATCTGGGACTGTATGTTATCATCAGTGATAGAACATGAGAGAGGGAACGAAAGAGGGGAAGAGTAGTTTGAGATGCAGAGGAAGGAAGATGGGAAGTAAGAAAGAGAAGAGGGGGATGGAAGAGAGGTGAAAGGGGATGAGATAAAAGAGAGTGAGAGAGAGAGAGAAACAGAAGGAAAGAGAAGACGGAGAGCATCACCTATAGAAAATAAAACCGAGACGGCGAGAGGTATGGAAATGAGGACAGTGCAGACTGCAGAGTCTTACATGGTCTAAAATCATCTTTGGGCTGGCGGTCGGGTGCCAGGCGAAATGAGAGCTGCCCAGCAGGTAGTGTGAAGCAGCAGGGTGGAACTGAATTTAGTCCGAAGCAGAGAGGCAAAGCAGAACTCACTTTATTTTCCTCTCTCTGTCATCTCAAAGGGTAATAGCTTCTATAAAGAAATAACCCCCATTTACCTCAATGATGAGTGGTTGTAGACTTAGTTGGTAAGAGTGTGGTGCTCGCAACCCCATGGTTGTGGGTTCACTTCCTGCAGAGAACAAATACACATACTGATACTGCAGTCCGTCATTGAGTAATGCTAGAAAGGAAGGTGTTGAGAAGGTCATTCCCTATGAGATTAGTGTTGCTAATTGCTCGTGTTTTAAATGCCTCCTCTGATAAGTTACTGATGTTTTCTCCTTCCTCGTCTACACATGATGGAAGACCTTTTGGATCACCAATAGTGTATGGATAGTCATGCATACATAGATTATCATCGGAGGTGCATGTCCCACTACCTTCTGTTTTGGTATTGTGATCCACCCCATCCCCAGTACTTTCTTTGGGACAACTGAACAGGATACAGCATGTGACAGCTGACGTCTACTTACAAATACCTGTCATTCACAGACAAACATGTGCACGTGAGCACATCCACACACACAGGCTGAGTCTCGTCCCGGTAATATGAGGGATTATAACCTGTCAGTCAGGGTGTGGATACACAGCAAGGGGTGGAGCTGTCTGCCATGTCAGATACTGAGACACCCAAAGTTAAGTGGATTCCTGTCATATACATGTAGCTACCTCCACACACACAGAGAGAGAGTAGACATCACTGAGGGATTTTGACATGACATCAGGTGTTCGGCCCATTCATTTAAAATGGTTCAAACTGACAGTTTTACTATATCCCGCTTTCAATAGACTTGGGATACGAGTGGATGTTTGTCATAATTGTTTTTTTTGGGGGGGGGGGGGTATTTTGTGTTAGCTGCATGCATGCATATGCATCCTTGAAGATTGGCAGGCATTTGCATACCAGAATGATTTGTGATATCGTGACCCTCTTTCACCCTTTTGACATTGCCTAGTTGCCACAAACTGCAATTAAACCTTGTCACATTTCCCCAAATGATAATGTCACCTTGCTACCGTGTGCACTTTAGCCACTATATGTATTTCGCAGTTGATGTCCATGATACATGTACACAAAATAATACATTCTCCCTGAATAAATGTTTTGTAGCCTTCCCTTCATAAAAACATTGATTTCCACTTCTTGACAGAAGGACACCTATTACACTGGGCCTGGCAGAATACCAAAAACCACAAACACACACACACACTCACACACAAACACACTTTAAATAATGCACGAGCTGCAGCATCAATAACAAGAACATCAGAGGTGTCCGATTTAATGGTTGGGTCATAAACTCTGTGACACACACAAGGCCCAGCTAATGTGTGACTCCTTCAGGTCCGGATAAGGTTAAACTACGAGAGCCAAAAATTCACAGAGCCAAACAGCAAAGGTAGATTTAAAGGGAATGTACAGTCAAAATTATGTTTTTCATGAAATTGGATTATATTTAGATGAAACCAAAGTATGATGACCAAAGTCAGAAAAATGACTGTTGCTTCTACATTGATAAAGTTTGTTCATAAAGTTACTGGTCCGATCCCCCGTGTCAAACATTTGGATTCAGGAGGCGGGATTGTTAAGAGGATAGGATGACATCACCCTAACTCTCTCATTTTAATACACCAATTGTAACATGCATGTTTGCAAAGGGGCGTGGTTTATATAGCTAGATACAGTGTATTCGGAAAGTATTCAGACCCTTTGACTTTTTCCACATTTTGTTACATTACAGCCTTTTAAAACATGTATTACATTGTTTCCCCCCCTCAATCAGGTGTAGACCTTACAGTGAAATGTTTAGTTACAAGCCTTTAACCAACAATGCAGTTCAAGAAATAGAGTTAAGAAAATATTTACTAAATAAACTAAAGTAAAACATTTGTTATTTTTTAAAATTGTAACACAATAAAATAACAATAATGGGGCTATATACAGGTATACCGAGTCAATGTGCGGGGGTACAGGTTAGTCGGGGGGGGTCAATGAAAATAGTCCGGGTGGCCATTTGATTAATTTTGCAGCAGTCTTATGGCTTGAGGGTAGACGCTGTTAAGGAGCCCTTTTGGTTCTAGACTTGGCGCTCCGGTACCGCTTGCCATGTGGTAGCGGAGACAACAGTCTATGACTTGGGTGACTGGAGTCTTTGACAATTATTTGGGCTTTCCTTTGACACTGCCTAGTATATAGGTCCTGGATGGAGGAAGCTTGGCCCCAGTGATGTACTGGGCCATACGCACTACCCTCTGTAGCGCTTTACGGTCAGATGCTGAGCAGTTGCCATACCAGGCGGTGATGCAACCGATCAGGATGCTCTCGATTGTGCAGCTGTAGAACTTTTTGAGGATCTGGGGACCCATGCCAAATCTTTTCAGTCAATTTTCATAAGTATTCAGACCCTTTACTCAGTACTTTGTTGAAGCACATTTGGCAGCGATTACAGCCTCGATTCTTCATGGGTATGACGCTACAAGCTTGGCACACCTTTGGGTAGTTTCTCCCATTCTTCTCTGCAGATCCTCTCAAGCTCTGTCAGGTTTGATGGGGAGCGTCGCTGCACAGCTATTTCCAGAGATGTTCAATCAGGTTCAAGTCCGGGCTGTGGCTGGGCCACTCAAGGACATTCTATCAGGCTTGAAGGTAAGACCCAGATGTAGACTGTGTCGGAGTAACAATGTTTATTACAGACAGCAGGGCAGGCCAACGACAGGTCAAGGCAGGCAGGGGTCGATAACCAGAGTAGTGGGGTAAAGGTACAGGACGGCAGGGGGCTCAGGGTCAGGTCAGGCAGAGGTCGGTAATCCAGAGGTGGGGAAAAGATACAGGATGGTAGGCAGGGTCAGGGTCAGGCAGAGTGGTTAGGCAGGCAGGCCCAGAGACGGGACAGGCAAGGGACAAAACCAGGAGGGCGAGAAAAAGAGAGACTGGGGAGAAGATGGAGCTGAGACGAAAAGCGCTGGTTGACTTGACAAACAAGACAAACTGGCAACAGACAAACAGAGAACACCGGTAGAAATACACAGGGGATAATGGCGACAATACCCCCCCCCCAGGGGCGCCACCTGGCATCCTACTTGGGTGCATACCTGGTTGACTGGGTGCCAGCAGTGGAAGTCAGCAATGAGGACTGGGTCCAGGATGTCTCTAGTGGGGACCCAGCACCTCTCCTCCAGGCCATAACCCTCCCAGTCAACCAGGTACAGGAAACCCCCCACTGTTGCACAATCAGGAGGCGTCTCACCGTGTAAGCCTGTTGGCCGTTGATGAGACGGGGGAGAGGAGTGGGCCTGGAAACAGAAGACAAAGGGCTGTGAGACATGGGTTTAACTCGGGACACATGAAAGGTGGGGTGTATACGAAGGGTACGGGGCAACAGAAGACGGACAGCAGAGGGACTAATAATTTTAGAGATGGGAAACGGCTAATAAACCGGGGGGAGAGTTTGCGGGATTCCACCTGGAGGGGCAGATCCTGGGTGGATAGCCATACCTTCTGCCCGAGACAATACCGGGGAGCCAGGGTCCGATGGCGATCCCGCTTGTAGTCAATACCTGGAGATGGTCTTGAGGAGGGCCAACCGGGCTCTCCTCCAGGTACGCCGACAGCGGCGGACAAACATCTGGGCAGAAGGTACACTGTCCTCTTCCTTCCGCTCAGGGAAGAGCTGGGGCTGATACCCCAGGGAACATTCAAAGGGTGATAGGCCCGTGGCAGAGCAGGGAAGGGTGTTGCGTGCGTATTCCACCCACACAAGCTGCTGGCTCCAGGTGGTGGGGTTGGTGGAGACCAGGCAGCGCAGAGTTGTCTCAAGGTCCTGGTTGGCTAGCTCCGACTCACCATTGGACTGGGGGTGGAACCCAGAGGACAGGCTGGCCGACGACCCAATGAGGGTGCAGAATGCCTTCCAGAACTGGGACGAGAACTGAGGACCCCAGTCGGAGACCATGTCCACGGTCGGTCCATGGATCCGGAAGATGTGCTGCACCATGAGCTGGGCCGTCTCCTTGGCCAAGGGTAGTTTGAGGAGAGGAATGAAGTGGGCGGCCTTGGAAAACCGGTCGACCACCGTCAGGACGGCAGTGTTGTCCTCAGACGGGGGGAGACCTGTGACGAAATTCAGGGATATGTGGGACCAGGGACGGTGAGGGACAGGCAGAGGTTGCAGAAGGCCAGCCGGAGCTTGCCGAGGAGTCTTGTTCTAAGCACACACTGCAATTGGCGCCGAATGCGGAGACGTCAGGGACCATGGTGGGCCACCAAAAGCGTTGTTTCACAAATGCCAGGGTCCGTCAGAAACCCGGGTGGCAGGCCAGTCTGGAGGAGTGGGCCCACACCAGGACCACGAAGCAGACTGTGTCATGCACGAACATCCGGTTATCAGGACCCCCGACCCCCGGGGGTTTGTCTGGGAACACTGTGCCTCCCCGGCCTGTTTCTCTATACCCCAGTTGAGTGCCCTTGCCAGGCACGAGGTAGGAAGGATGGTCTCGGGTTCCGGGGTAATAGCCGTGGGGCTATAACGGCTGTGATATTTAAATTAAAATGTCTTCCCAAATATTTTGCAACCTTTATGGCGCCACTATCAACATTTTGGTCCTCAAGTAAAACGGATATATATTTTTTTATTTATTACCTTTTTTTGCCAAATTTGGTCTTTAATAAAGGGCAGACAAACAAGTTCCCTACCTTCTTCCACTTGCCTCCTCCATTTTTGCGGTAATGCTGCAATCAGTTGGTTGTAATTTTGGATAGAGCAAACATTTCCATATATTTTGGTTAACTGTACATGTGACATTACTCCACCTTTCCTATTCGTAATATCATTAACAAAGATGTATTTTTTTCATCAATTTGTATATTTGAAATTAATATTTATTTTCTGAAGGATGAAACTGGAATTGCAACCAGCTTTGTATGACTTGTTTTACAAATGGCGATAATTTAAATATTTTTAGATAACTGAAAGTGAGAGGTTGTAATCTGGATAAAGAGAAAAATACCGTATTTGAACAAGGGGTGAGCCATTCTTACTAATCTACTGGAGAACCAGTTTGGGTTTAATTATAACTTTTGTATGCTTTTAGTAAGAGGCTTAATGCTTTAATATTTAATCACTTTAGCCCCCCAAACTTATTATCAGTATATAAATAAGCATGTTTAATTTTGTCTTGCTTTCCATTCCAAGTAAAGTTTTTTTTTTCTCAAATCATTTTAAATGATACAAATCTGTCGTAAATAGGTAAACTGGGATATATCTAAGTAATTAATAAGGGTGATTTTTCCATAAATAGACAAGTATTTACCTTTCCATGGTAGCAAGATCTTAACTATTAACTTCCTATTAAAATGAGTTGTACTACGTTCCTTTATTTCTTTAAGGATATGAATAACTGTGTCTGGTGTTAGCTAGTTACAGGCTAGATGGGTCTTCAGCCAGCATGGAACAAAAGGGGGGGAAGGGTCGTTCAAAACTCAGACGCAGTTGTCAAGTCAACACATCCATCAGTGCTGCTGTGAACCGCATCACATTTTTTACATCATTAGCCATGTTTCCATCCAATTGGTGACAGATTTTCACAAGAATATTCTAAAATCTGCATAAAGAAAATATGTGCATTTTCCCACCCAACAAACTTGTTGTGGATAACAGTCAGTGCGTGATGACGTAGTGCACACTTTTTCTCTTAAGTTTTCATGTACCGAATACATTTTTTAAGTTCAATGTGTTTCCAGTGCATTTTCAACTCAACTTATAGTTTTTTCACAAAAACTGTTGCATTAAATAGAACATTTAGGCGTTTCCACCACCATTTCTCGCATAATTCATTTTACAGACACAAAAAGACCCCACCATGTAGAATTAACAAATGATCTGTCAGCATTTATAAAATTGTACCGAAAAAACATGTTTTTTGTACAATTTTATTTCTGATTTATATTTTTGTTTTATACAAAACATCCACATGCAAACTACAACATACAGACATACACAAACATTCACAATATCACCCCTGCCCAGATTCACCTGCACACACCCCCATCTCTATCGCCCGTATCTGTCACGACTTCCGCCGAAGTCGGCTCCTCTCCTTGTTCGGGCGGCGTCCGGCAATCGACATCACCGGCTTTCTAGCCATCGCCGCTCCATTTTTCATATGTCCATTTGTTTTGTCTTGTTCCATACACACCTGGTTTTCTTTCCCCAATCAATCTACATGTATTTAGTCCTCTGTTCCCCATCATGTCTTTGTGTGTAATTGTTCATTGTTTATGGTGTATGTTCACGCAAGATACTTTTATAGTTTATGTTCCGTGTTTTTGGGCACTTTTGTCATTTTTTGTGCCTATTGTTGAACGGAAATAAAGTGCGAATGTTTACTCTACTGCACCTGACTTCGCCTCCCTTACACCGCCATAACAGTATCACTCTCTGCCACATGGCCTCAAACTGCACCATGTTGTTTCTCTCCGTTGCGCTTGCACTTTCAACATTTAGATAATAAAACCTTGACCTTTCCATTGTGTTAACGATGGAGGGATTGGTTGATTTCCAGTTTTTAAATATACTTTTTTTAAGTAAATTTACATCGTACTACTTCTGACAGCCAACTTTCTAACTTTGCCCATAACTTTAGGACTTTATAGCATTTCTAGAAGGCATGGCTTATTGAGTCAGTGATTTTTTTTTTATACGGTATGACATTACTCACATAAAAACTGTGGATGGAAACGTGGTTAGTGATGCAATTTCAATGTTGATTGAGTAGCTTTGCGTACCATCAAATTAGCTTGAGATGAGTTTACTGCAACATTGCTCACTGCATCCAAGTTGCTTGGCATTTCAAAGATCTGTCAGTCAAGGCGAGCTCATGAATATAATCTCCATGCCCACTCAGCTTGTCTTTTCAAACTTTCTGGTACTTAGCCATGAGAGAAAAATAAAAATTTCTCAAATTTTGAGCACTTCTGTCCAAAACAAATATTATTTATGATGTTTTAGTCACTTGAAAGGCTATTTTACATGTGCATCAGAATGACTGACTGTTTTGAGACTTTAAAATTCAGCTCCTCCCCTTGTCAGAGACACCACCCAGTTTACTGTAAGTACTCTGGCTGGGACTGAGGAGGAGAGAGGGATGGGGACAGATAGGGGAAGAGGAGAGAAATGGGTTCTGGGAAATCAGCTCATTCCCAGTGGAGGGAGAGAGAGAGAGAACAGCAGTGTTGTGGTCTGGGAGGCTCTAAATGGCAGAGTTGAGTCTCTGCCATTAGCTAGGCCAACAGATTTTCATACCAATATTCTAAAATCTGCATAAAATAATATATGCACATTTTCCCACCAGAGATGTGATTCCATTAAATTGACTTGTTGCGGATAAAAGCCTGTGCGTGATGACGTAGTTCACATTATCACATGGATATCATAAGGTGAATGCACCAATTTGTAAGTCTGCTAAATGACGTAAATGTAAATGTAAATTTGCGGTTAAATTCCCATGTACCAAAAAAAAAATGTTAAATGGGTTTCCATCGCATTTTCAAATCTGCTGATGGTTTTGTCACAAAATGTTTTGCATTATATAGTGAATGTTCCCACTCTGGTATTGGCAAGTGCGCTCTAGCCAACAGCTGGCAGATACAGTGCGGCTAGGCTCTACAGGCAGTGTTGCCAACTTAGCGACTTCGTCGCTATATTTAGCGAGTATTCAGACCACTCTTGCGACACATTTTCAAAAAATCGACTAGCGACAAATCTAGCAACTTTTTCTGGTGTTATTGGAGACTTTTGGAGACTCTGACGTGAAAGCACGTATGCGGGTGCTGCAATGGGCCCCACCACCATCCCCATCCCAAAGCACTCACAGGCGTCTCAGCCCTCGCGCCCCTCCGCCTCCAGACTGCAAATGAATCGCGCATGCGGGAAGCCGCCGCTGGCTGATCCCACCCTGGCTTACATTCAGGGCGGGATGTAAATGTAAAATGCCCTTTGTCTAAAATAAATCACTGCACAAAAATCAATCACTGCATTTGACTCACACAGCCTCAGTCACTTACTCACCTTGTCCACTGTGTGTGTGCCTCTCTGTGACATAAGCTAAACATCTAGCTGGCTAGCTCATCATGTCTCAGTCTAAACTGTACACTCAAAAATACAGAAAGGAGTGGGAATCAAACCCTGAATTCAAAGGCTGGTTGAACTGCCTGTATTGTAAGGCTGATTTCTACGCCAAACTTAGTGATGTAAAAAAAAACACATGACAACTCAAAAACATACTCAAAAGGCAAAGCCTTATAACAGTTCCACCCAAAACAAGCTGCCATTTATGGTTAAAAAAACTGACTCTGCAAAAAAAGCTGAGGCCACCATGGCATTACAGTGAGGGAAAAAATGATTTGATCCCCTGCTGATTTTGTACGTTTGCCCACTGACAAAGAAATAATCAGTCTATAATTTTAATGGTAGGTTTATTTGAACAGTGAGAGACAGAATAACAACAAAAAGATCCAGAAAAACACATGTCAAAAATGATATAAATTGATTTGCATTTTAATGAGGGAAATAAGTATTTGACCCCCTCTCAATCAGAAAGATTTCTGGCTCCCAGGTGTCTTTTATACAGGTAACGAGCTGAGATTAGGAGCACACTCTTAAAGGGAGTGCTCCTAATCTCAATTTGTTACCTCTATAAAAGACAACTGTCCACAGAAGCAATCAATCACTCAGATTCCAAACTCTCCGCCATGGCCAAGACCAAAGAGCTCTCCAAGGATGTCAGGGACAAGATTGTAGACCTACACAAGGCTGGAATGGGCTACAAGACCACCGCCAAGCAGCTTGGTGAGAAGGTGACAACAGTTGGTGCGATTATTCGCAAATGGAAGAAACACAAAAGAACTGTCAATCTCCCTCGGCCTGGGGCTCCATGCAAGATCTCACCTCGTGTAGTTGCCATGATCATGAGAACGGTGAGGAATCAGCCCAGAACTACACAGGAGGATCTTGTCAATGATCTCAAGGCAGCTGGGACCATAGTCACCAAGAAAACAATTGGTAACACACTATGCTGTGAAGGACTGAAATCCTGCAGCGCCCGCAAGGTCCCCCTGCTCAAGAAAGCACATATACATGCCTGTCTGAAGTTTGCCAATGAACATCTGAATGATTCAGAGGACAACTGGGTGAAAGTGTTGTGGTCAGATGAGACCAAAATGGAGCTCTTAGGCATGAACTCAACTCGTCGTGTTTGGAGGAGGAGGAATGCTGCCTATGACCCCAAGAATACCATCCCCACCGTCAAACATGGAGGTGGAAACATTATGCTTTGGGGGTGTTTTTCTGCTAAGGGGACAGGACAACTTCACCGCATCAAAGGGATGACGGACGGGGCCATGTACCGTCAAATCTTGGGTGAGAACCTCCTTCCCTCAGCCAGGGCATTGAAAATGGGTCGTGGATGGGTATTCCAGCATGACAATGACCCAAAACACACGGCCAAGGCAACAAAGGAGTGGCTCAAGAAGAAGCACATTAAGGTCCTGGAGTGGCCTAGCCAGTCTCCAGACCTTAATCCCATAGAAAATCTGTGGAGGGAGCTGAAGGTTCGAGTTGCCAAACGTCAGCCTCGAAACCTTAATGGCTTGGAGAAGATCTGCAAAGAGGAGTGGGACAAAATCCCTCCTGAGATGTGTGCAAACCTGGTTGGCAACTACAAGAAACGTCTGACCTCTGTGATTGCCAACAAGGGTTTTGCCACCAAGTACTAAGTTATGTTTTGCAGAGGGGTCAAATACTTATTTCCCTCATTAAAATGCAAATAAATGAATAACATTTTTGACATGCATTTTTCTGGATTTTTTTGTTGTTATTCTGTCTCTCACTGTTCAAATAAACCTACCATTAAACTTATAGACTGATAATTTGTTTGTCAGTGGGCAAACGTACAAAATCAGCAGGGGATCAAATACTTTTTTTCGTCACTGTAGCTATCGCTGAACACTGTTCCATGCTGGCATGTGATCACTTTGGAGAAGCATGTAGAGCTGCTTTCTCAGATTCCACTGCTGCTACCCACTTCAAAATGCACAGGACAAAGTGCACAGATATGATTAATGGTGTTCTAGCACCATACTTTCTGAAAAAGTTGGTTGCAGATGTGGGTGACCAGCGTTTCAGCCTCCTCCTCGATGACTCCACGGATGTAAGTGTTTCTAAGTACCTGGGGGTTGTGATAAGGTACTTTAGTGACACCAAGCAGACAATTGTATCAACATTTCTGGGGCTTGTTGAGTTGGAGGGAGGAGATGCCAAATCTATAGCCTGTGCTGTTGTGGCTTTCCTCGAGAAGTGTTGTCTTAAAAAAGAGAAACTCCTTGGGATAGGGACTGACAATGCCTCTTTTATGACGGGGATTAACAATGGGGTCCATAAAGTGCTGAAGGAGGAGTATGGCCTCAAATATCTGGTTCTTATTTGCTGTGTGTGCCACTCTCTGCAGCTTGCTCATTTGTAGTTCTAAACATATTTAGGGTGTTTTTTACTCACTTTTTGTCTCTCCCACGACGCTATTCCTCTCTCCTACAGCATCCATCACAGTTACATGCACATGGCCAATTATGTAAATTAGGTGATGATGTCATTTAGAGACTTCTAGGGACTTTTAGGACAGCCAACAGCTACTTTCCTTTCTGAGGAGTTGGCAACACTGTCTACAGGTAGGCTAGTCTACTTGATGAGATTATTATCGATAAGAGCTAAATATTTTTTTTTATCAAACGGCAACCAAGCATCGATCATCATGTCACCAGAATAAGACCCTTAATATTTATTGAAATCAGCATCAAGCTCATCACCCTGTGAAGTTCATCATACCTTATTTCATCTGTAGACTAATAAACTGCATGCTTTCCCGAGTCGTAGTGGGAGGACCACACACCATATCATCTCGTGACTCCAATTTTACTTCCATATGATGGTTAATATATAAATATTTGTTCATAAAAGCAATTCCACTGCCATTTCTCGCATATTTAATTTTACAGACACAAAAAGATCCCACTATATATAGCGTATTTTATAGCGTATTTTTTATAGCGTATTTTGTTTTGCTGTTTCCATCAGGCCTGTCGTGTCATTTGTTATCCGACATGTACTTTACTCTCATAGAAAGGTTGGATGGAAACCTGGTTACAGACGGAAAATATTTACCTCCATGAAAACAGCCCCAAGGAGCAGAGAGGGGAGACCCCAGTACGCCTTTATGAGGGTGTCACGCTTTATTGCTTCCATTGGGAGCTTTCTGGCACCTCTTCTTCCTGTACAGTAAAGGTTTATGGTGATGTATTTCCTACGGAGTATACCATCGCTAAGGAGGGAGACTGTATATTTCACCAAATGGCTGCTATTTACTGTTCTGAGGCCAAGAGAGGCCTAGGCCAATATGCTTAATTTCTTTGCAGTTTGCTATAGAGCATATTCACAACCAAATAGATACAGGGAGGATATCACAATGTAAATGTGTGTATATTTCTTGATACTGGGGAAATAAGCTTGCTCTTTCTTTTACTTCTGTTGTGCATTCTGTTTTATGAGGATACAAATGCTTTGAACAATATTGTTTTTCTCTGCCTGTTGCAGAAGCAATTATATGTGAAGTCACTGCTAACAAAAGCTGGTTGTTATTTATTGTGTCTTTGTGGAGACCTTAGCAAGAATCAAGTGACGCTGTATACTGAAGACGGTGATGAATGTTGATTAATACACTTCGAAATATTTGATGTTACACTTCTTATCCTCAAACTATCCCTCTGTTTTCTTCTCTTTTGCATCTCGTTCTACCAGGAAGTAGAGGTCAGTTTCTTTTTAATCTATATTCTACTCTTCCCTTTTTCTTTTGTCTGATGTCTTTTAAAAAATACTCGGAACTCACTTTCATTGTGTCTCTGTCTCTCTCTTTATTGCAATTTCCTCACTCTCCCGCCCGCCCTAGACACTTTCTCTCTCTCTCTCTCCTTCAATCTGTCCATTTTAATGAGGATGGTTACCGTTGTCATGAAAGGAAAAATCACTCCACAACTATCTTTTGGTATTTTGTTCATTAGTCCACTGTTGATACAGTCCCAACATGTTTTGCATGTCAGCAACGACATTTTCAAGATATAGGACTTTCAAAAAGCAAATTGTCATTTGCCGCATCATCGGGATGATGCAAATGACTTCATATGATGCAAAACGCATCATTATGATGTGGCAAATGACAATTTGCTTTTTGAAAGTCCTGTATCTTGAAAACATCATGAAAAAACATGAAAAAAATACCAAAAGATAGTTGTGGAGTGTTTTTCCTTTAAGTATAAAAAGTAAGGATTACAATTCAAAGCCCGCTTCCCCCTGAAGCCATATGTTCCACAGCCATTGGATGCATACCAAATGCATCCAGACTCCATTCCCTATATTGTGCACTACTTTTGACTTTACACCAGAGCCCCATGGGATAAGTAGTGCGTTATATAGGGAATAGGGAGCCATTTGGGGGACACAGTGTGTACAAGACTATTCTGGTGAATTACTACAGGCTGCCATGCTGCTCCTTAAATCCCCATGCAGACCCATAGGGCTCTGGTCAAAAATAGTGCATTATATACCGAATAGGGTGCCATTTGGGAAGCAACCATTGACTCACTCACTCAGTTAATCATGATGCTTATTTTACTGTGGGTTAACTTGGAACTCTCTGTCTCTGCAGGATGACTATGTGCGGACCTTGGATGAGAATCAGGGAGGCTCTAATGAAAGTACGTTTCACCTAAGTTCTTTCAAGTACCCTTTTATCTATTACAGTGCCTTCAGAAAATATTCACACCCAAAGTGTGTTGTGTTACAGCCTCAATTTACATGGATTACATTTCGATTGTGTGTTCCTGTCCTACACACAATACCCCATAATGTCAAAGTGGAATTATTTTTGGGGAAATGTTACAAATTAATTAAAAATGAAAGCTGAAATGTCTTGAGTCAATAAGTTTTCAAACTCTTTGTTATGGCAAGCCTAAATAAGTTCAGGAGTAAACATTTGCGTAACAAGTCACATAATACATTGCATGGGCTCATTCTGTGTGCAATAATAGTGCTTAACATGATTGTAGCCCACACATACAATTATCTGTACACAGATTCAACCAAAGACCACGGAGGTTTAAACAATGCCTCACCTATTGGTAGATGGGTAAAAATAAAAAAGCAGACATTGAATATCCCTTTGAGCATGGTGGTTACTAATTACTTTTTGGATGGTGTATCAATACACCCAGTCACTACAAAAATGCAGGCGTCCTTCCTAACTCAGTTGCTGGAGAGGAAGGAAACCGCTCAGGGATTTCACTGTGAGACCAATGGTGACTTTAAATCAGTTACATAGTTTAATGTCTGTGGTAGGAGAAAGCTGAGGATGTATCAACAACATTGTAGTTACTCCACAATACTAACCTAAATGACAGTGAAAAGAAGGAAGCCTGCTTGCAATAAGACACTAAAGTAAAACTGCAATAAATGTGGCAAAGAAATGAACTTTTTGTCCTGAATACAAAGCGTTATGTTTGGTGCAAATCTAACACAACACATCAATGAGTACTATTTTCAAGCATGGCGGTGGCTGCATCATGTTATCGGTACACTTGTCATTGGCAAGGACTAGGGAATTTATTTAGGATAAAAATAAACAGAATGTTGTTAAATAGAGGCAAAATCTTAAAGAAAAACCTGGTTCAGTCTGCTTTCCAACAGACACTGGGAGAAAAAAATCACCTTTCAGCAGGACAATAACTTAACACCCAAGGCTAAATTTACACTGGAGTTGCTTACCAAGACAACATTGAATGTTCCGGAGTGGTATAGTTACAGTTTTGGACTTAAATTGGCTTAAAAACTATGGCAAGACTTGAAAATGGTTGTCTAGCAATGATCAACAACCAACTTGACAGAGCTTGAAGATTTTTTTTAAAGAATAATGTGCAAATATTGTTCAATCCAGGTGTGCAAAGCTCTCAGAGACTTACCCAGAAAGACTCACAGCTGTAATCTCTGTGGATACTTATGTAAATGCAATATTTCTGTATTTAATTTTCAATCAATTTGAAAAAAATACAAAAAACATGTTTTCACTTTGTCATTAAAGGGTATTGTGTGTAGATTGGTGAAAAAAAAGATTTAATCAGTTTTGAATTCAGGCTGTAACACAACATAATGTGAAATAAGTCAAGTGGTATAAATACTTTCTGAAGGCACTATATGTTTGTGTGCTGTCCATGTAATTTACTATGAACTTTATTTAGGACGATGAATCAGTTTTCTTTTCTGAATCAAAAAGGGGCTTCGGTGGTGGGCATGGCAGGGGTGGTCAGCGCAGCTAAATTTTTGAGAAAATGTTTGAATCCCCCATCTGGGCAGTGTAGAGACATATTTGCATTTACAAGCCAATTTCCTGTAATTCTATATATTTTGCCATGCAGCTGCGAGAGAACTTTGCAGTTTTAAAGCAAATTTCCTATGATTCTACATATTATGCCATGGAGATGAGAGAACATTTAGCAGTTGTAAAGCTATTTTCTTGAAATTCGATGCGTTGTACCATAGCTAATGCTGTGTTCTATTGATCAAACATAATAACATAATTTATACTGGTAAATGCATTTATTTTGTTATTTTCCCTGACTGTCTATCTTTATATTTTGGTGGTTGTTTGTTCTCAAAGATTATATTACAAAAATATATATAGGTCCATTATCTTTTCTACATACTGTACATCTGTTTTTAGTTGTTTAAGTTAACACTGAAAGCGTTTCCCCCCCCCCCCCCCAAAAAAAGATATATAGTGCATTCGGAAAGTATTCAGACCACTTGACTTTTTCTACATTTTGTTACGTTACAGCCTTATTCTAAAATTGATTACATTCGTTTTTTCGCTCATCAATCTATACACAATACCCCATAATGAAAAAGAAAAAACAGATTTTTAGAAAACTTATTGTACATTTACATAAGCACTCAGACCCTTTACTCAGTACTTTGTTGAAGCACCTTTGGCAGCGATTACAGCCTGAAGTCTTCTTGGGTATGACACTACAAGCTTGGCAAACCTCTATTTGGGAAATTTCTCCCACTCTTCTCTGCAGATCCTCTCAAGCTCTGTCAGGTTGGATGGGGAGCGTTGCTGCACAGCTATTTTCAGGTCTCTCCAGAGATGCTCGATCTGGTTCAAGTCTGGGCTCTCGCTGGGCCACTCAATGACATTCAGAGACTTGTCCCGAAGCCACTCCTGCATTATCTTGGCTGTGTGCTTAGGGTCGTTGTCCTGTTAGAAGGTGAAGCTTTACCCCAGTCTGAGGTCCTGAGGGCTCTGGAGCAGGTTTCATCAAGGTTCTCTCTGTACTTTGGTCCATTCATCTTTCCCTCGACCCTGACTAGTTTCCCAGTCCCTGCCGCTGAAAAACATCCCCACAGCATGATGCTGCCACCACCATGCTTCACTGTAAGGATGGTGCCAGGTTTCCTTCAGACGAGACACTTGGCCTTCAGGCCAAAGAGTTCAATATTGGTTTCATCAGACCAGAGAATCTTGTTTCTCATGGTCTGAGAGTCGTTTAGGTGCCTTTTGGCAAACTCCAAGCAGGCTGTCATGTGCCTTTTTACTGAGGAGTGGCTTCCGTCTGGCCACTCTATCATAAAGGCCTGATTGGTGAAGTGGTGCAGAGATGGGTTACCTATCTCCACAGAGGAACTCTGGAGCTCTGTCAGTGACCATCGGGTCCTTGGTCACCTCCCTGACCAAGGCCCTTCTCCCCCGATTGCTCAGTTTGGCCGGGCAGCCGTTTCTAGCAAGAGTCTTGGTGGTTCAAACTTCTTCCATTTAATGATAGAGGCCACTGTGTTCTTTAACTTGTTTTGGTACCTCGACACAATCCTGTCTCATGGCTTGGTTTTTCTCTGACATGCAATGTCAACTGTGGGACCTTATATAGATAGACAGGTGTGGGCCTTTCTAAATCATCTCCAATTAATTGAATTTACCAACGGTGGACTCCAATGAAGTTGTAGAAACATCTCAAGGATGATCAATGGAAACAGGATGCACCTGAGCTCAATGTCCAGTCTCATAGCAAAGGGTCTGAATACTTATGTAAATAAGGTATTTCTGTTTTTTTTTTTTTTTTGTGTAAATTAGCAAATATTTCTAAAAATCTGTTTTTGCTTTGTCGTAATGGGGTATTGTGTGTAGATCGATGAGTAAAACATTGATTTAATAAATTTTAGAATAAGGCTTTAACATAAGAAAATGTGGAAGAAGAGAAGGGGTCTGAATACTTTCCAAATGCACTGTATTTACACCGTTTGGACTTATGCGACCCCAAACAATGCTTAAGTGGCCTGACAAAGGATTTAAATGGCAGAAAAAAATCCTGCCAACCACTCTTGAGAGCTGACTAAATCAGTGTAGGCTAGCTAGCTAACCAGCTGAGAGACCGGTCAGCAACATCACAAGGACCAGTGCTGGGCATGAAACTGGGGGTTGAAGATCACTGGGTTTATCAGACACGACACGGTACATAGGAATGAGAATCAATGCACCACGACGCGCTCAAGCCCAGGTTGGATAAAAGGGAGCAAAAAGGTGCTCAACTGAGGAACGAAACGCTACTTTGGTGTATTAGACACAACAGGGTGAATGTTTGTTTACAATCCCATTTGTATTCTCGGGTCAGATGTTGTCCACACGTGTAGTGGCCTCTCAGTGAAAAGTTCAAGTGATGTTAGAGATGTAAACTCACTGTAGCAGCAGTCGTCTGGCTGTCTCTCTCTCTGTGGAGGTTCTGAGCTCTGCTGTCGACCACCTACTAATCAACATTGAGTACCCTGTGTTTTCTCCACTCCTCTGTCTTTAATTCAGCCACAGGCAGATAAAGTCATGGCATCCAGGCTGCATCCCAAATGACACCCTATTCCCTATATGGTGCACTACTATGGGCCCTGGTCAAACATAGTACGCTATTTAGGGAATAGGGTACCATTTGGAACATAGACTGAAATCATGTCCATGACCATTGTCTTGATTTGCAGCTCAAATAAAGTAGTGGGAATGAAATGGCTGAGTCCATTAGTACTGCTATATCTCTCCAAGCTTAATTAGTGGGTAATTATGACTTCCTGTAGAGGGCTGGAGAGAGAGGGGGAGAGGGAGAGGAGGGAGAGTGGAGGAGGTAGAGGGGGAGAGAGAGATTGTCTTGCTGGAGTCCATTTTGTGTCCATTGTATTTTATTATAATCAATAATTGAAATATCAAACGATGCTGTAGAAATTGTTGGAGCTCTCATCTTAATAATCTATTGACAGGCTTTCCTCTAAGGCTGGCTTAATAAGGCAATGGAGAGAGGGATAGAGGGGGAGAGAGAGAGGGAGGTAGAAAGAGAGAGGGGAAGAGAGATTGAGATACAGAAAGAGTGAGAGAAATTTAGAGGGGGAGAGATTTTGTGCCTCAGACATATCTAGAGTCAGTGTGATGTCTTCACTGTAGAGCCAGGCTGATCAGACACCATTTCAGGCCTCGTTAGTCTAAACCCAGAGAGGATAGACAACCAATCCCACTCAATACTGTCACACACAATGGCTGTGTTTACACAGATTTTTCTTCCATAGGCCTATCCTATCTTTTTTACTGACTGTCCACACAGAGTTTTACATTTGCCCTATTATAGATTTGCTCACTCAAAAGATGTAGCATCTGAAATAGCATACAGATGCTATGCTCATTTCCTGTCACTGTTCCTTTAAATGTTGAGGGGGTTGTCTTGGTAACGGTAGGTTATGTGCAAAAAAAAATATGCTTCATAGCAAAAAAATCTGATCTGAGAATCCAGACAGAAGTCACATGTGGAGGATCGGGTTTGCATCAGGATTTAAATCCACATATAGAGGTGGTATAAATCGTAAGTAAAAAGATCAGATTCCATGTGTTTTTTTTGCTGTTTACACATTAGGGAAAAGATCAGATAGGTATCAGATATGCAAGTAATTGGCAAAATAATTGGGCTGAATGTAGTATAAATCGGAAGTCAAAAGATCATGGAATAATTGTTATTTAGTAGACTCAATAGACACAACTATTGTAGAGAACGCAACACTGTCACAAAAGCAGGAAGGCACTGCCAGATCACAAATAACATTGTCTACATATAGGCTACAGTTATACACATAAATAATATCACCCCAATACATCCCTCCATGCAACAAATATAATACCTATGGCTTCAGCGTTTTCGTGATCATGTGTAGGGCGTTTAAAGCTGGAGGATTCGTCCAGTCCTCTAGGTCCCTGATAGCAATCTGCTTATCTTTGTTTACTCAGCAACTGGTTTGACCCAGGGAGGACAGGTGAACGGACGTTCACTCTCTAACTAATCAATGACCTTGAATCAATTTCCTTAAATCAGTGACGGTGAAACAATTATGTACTCTTAGGAGGTAGGGAAACTAGCTGACTCTGCAGCCCCCAGGTCTATAGTTTAATACCCCTGCTATAGGGACTGTAGGGTATCGATATGTTAACAGTTTAATACCCCTGCTATAGGGACTGTAGGGTATCGATATGTTAACAGTTTAATACCCCTGCTATAGGGACTGTAGGGTATCGATATGTTAACAGTTTAATACCCCTGCTATAGGGACTGTAGGGTATCGATATGTTAACAGTTTAATACCCCTGCTATAGGGACTGTAGGGTATCGATATGTTAACAGTTTAATACCCCTGCTATAGGGACTGTAGGGTATCGATATGTTAACAGTTTAATTCCCCTGCTATAGGGACTGTAGGGTATCGATATGTTAACAGTTTAATACCCCTGCTATAGGGACTGTAGGGTATCGATATGTTAACAGTTTAATACCCCTGCTATAGGGACTGTAGGGTATCGATATGTTAACAGTTTAATACCCCTGCTATAGGGACTGTAGGGTATCGATATGTTAACAGTTTAATACCCTTGCTATAGGGACGGTAGGGTATCGATATGTTAACAGTTTAATACCCCTGCTATAGGGACTGTAGGGTATCAATATGTTAACAGTTTAATACCCCTGCTATAGGGACTGTAGGGTATCGATATGTTAACAGTTTAATACCCCTGCTACAGGGACTGTAGGGTATCGATATGTTAACAGTTTAATACCCCTGCTATAGGGACTGTAGGGTATCGATATGTTAACAGTTTAATACCCCTGCTATAGGGACTGTAGGGTATCGATATGTTAACAGTTTAATACCCCTGCTATAGGGACTGTAGGGTATCGATATGTTAACAGTTTAATACCCCTGCTATAGGGACTGTAGGGTATCGATATGTTAACAGTTTAATACCCCTGCTATAGGGACTGTAGGGTATCGATATGTTAACAGTTTAATACCCCTGCTATAGGGATTGTAGGGTATCGATATGTTAACAGTTTAATACCCCTGCTATAGGGACTGTAGGGTATCGATAAGCAGGCAGGTCATGGTGTATGTGAAGGCTGCTTAGAAACACACAACCATGGTTGAGTGCCGTGTGTGTGTGTGTGTGTGTGTGTGTGTGTGTGTGTGTGTGTGTGTGTGTGTGTGTGTGTGTGTGTGTGTGTGTGTGTGTGTGTTTCTATGTGTGGTTCTGTGTATGTGCGGTTATACACACACGTGAGTGAGCACACACTGTGTGTGTTCATAAACTAAAGATATCTGAGTAATAGCTCCGTTTATCTATTTCCAGGAAAAAGCAATATGCAGTAGCTGATGACATTAGTAGCAGAGAGTTTGTAAACAGAGGATGAGAGATGATGATGAGGCAGTGGCCTGAGCTGAGCTCCCCATTCTCCAGCCCCAATATGCAGGGATTAGCCTGATGATAATCTGTATTAGGATGGATATCCACATACAGGGCCTAATTTGGAGAGTTTATAGCAGCACACTCTTATGGCATAACAAGGATAGAGATGGAGAGCGATGATGGGAAGAGGACTGAGAGATGATGTGAGGAAAATACAGAGGGAGAAGGGTGTAGAGTGTGAGACTTGGGATGTAATAGAGACTGTTGAGAGAGACCATAATAAAGAGAGAGTAGATGTGGAGACAGAGAGACAAAGGGAGATGGTTGTTTAAAGAGAGGGAGCGTGGGAGGAAGAGGAAGGGGGGGGACAGGGGGTACTGAGAGGGAGAGAGTGAAAGAGAGAGAGAGTTCTCAGTAATATAGCAGATTGAGCTGCAAATCACAGTCAGTCCAAAAACTAGACCCCCATCAGACCGCAGTGCACAGAGCCTGTTGCTATGGAGACGTCATCGTTGTGGTGCAGGCACTACTTTAATCCATGGAAGCCTGTTAAATTATCACTGGGCTAAGGCAACCACCTTATGCTATTGTACAACACACAACGCAACTCCAAGCCTGCCAGCGCCAGTATTGTGGCGGCTGCTATACCAACAAGATTTATTTACAAATGTTTTCTATAAACATTACGAGGATTGTCTTTTCTATTTGCATGTATTTTCTTATTCCTTTAGCTAAGGTAAAGTCCTCTGGAGGGAGACAGACAGACAGACAGACAGACAGACAGACAGACAGACAGACAGACAGACAGACAGACAGACAGACAGACAGACGGCAGGCAGGCAGGCAGGCAGGCAGGCAGGCAGGCAGGCAGGCAGGCAGACAGACAGACAGACAGACAGACAGACAGACAGACAGACAGACAGACAGACAGACAGACAGAGGATAATGACCAGTTGATGACAGACTGAAAGGGTGAGGATCTTGGTCATTTTGTAAATATATATTATTTTCTGGAATTACTACATTTACCCAACTCATTGTTATTCAATTATTAGAGAAACCCATTGTTTTTGCACCCACCATGCGTCATTTCCGCAATGGTCATGTGAGGTGAAATGTGGATATTTTGGGATGTGAACACTCGGTTTGTTTGTTTGATCTGACGAAGAGCCGTTTCGGATGAAAACGTGGTCAATAAAGCGGTGAATTGGGAGCTTCAACAGTGTGCGGGCCTTCTTGTTCTTTACAGGCTGGATCTTCACCATGACTCTTCTGTGGCTCTGACGTGTGCACATGCATGCAAGTGTGAGGCACAACAGGCCCGTGGCGGACGAATAGGGGGTGTATTGTTTCGGATTTGCTTTTCCAATCTGATCTGTGGGTTTGCTCTGATAATCTGCTATGATAATCTACTATGATAATCTACTATGATAATCTACTATGATAATCTGCTGCAGAACTCTGTTTTACTGATTTAGTCTTCTTCATCCTACAATGCCATAATATGAGATGATACCGGTCACCACAGGCATAGATATAAGATGACTATGTGTACATGTGAATACAGTATGCCTCTGTGCATCACAATATCTGCTCTAATTGTGCCATAAGAGCTGATTTAGAAGAGAAGAGAGAACAGCAATTCTGTTATGAGAATGCTTGAGATGTGAGAATGAATAGAAATGTCAAGGGATTTAAGTCTTGCTAACTGATAAAGCACTAAGTGGTATTGTGTTGTAAGGACCCAGTTGCCTGCAGTAGCCTACGGTATTGATGGATAGTGTGGCTGTATAGAGGTGGGGGAGGGAGAGAATGTGTCATCCGGTTCAGGATTTGGTGGGCTTGGTAGTTGCATACAGTGGTAACATATAAGTGTGTGCGTCTGTGTGTGCATCATCCGGGTTCAGCCGGTTGGGCCTGTTAGGAAGACGTATGAGTGTGTGTGTGGTGCCGACACACAGCCACTGGCGTACCAGACACTCCCGCAAGGGGGGGGGGGGGTTGACCTTTACTGGTACACAATAGCATGTACACATTCTTGGTCCCCGGCCCCAGTATGCCCACATGTGTTCAGAGAAAACAGTGCTCTGCTCACTGGTGCTTCTGATGACTGCTCTGCTGTCTCTCTGATCAATATGATGCACACTTGGGTGAGTTTGGTTACATACACTGCATTTGAGACGCCTATTGCAGTCTCTTGTGCCCACTTGACAAGCAACCAAAACAAATTCCCTTTTCCTTTAGGAAACCAATCTTCTCCCTGTGGCTCCTTTTCCTAAGTTGTCGACACAGCTCCAATTTGTGACGGCCGTTACACAATAGACATGTGATGTGTTGGGTTGGGGGGGGTTGCTGTGGTGATGACATGCTGGTAGCAAATCTGTTCCCTGTGGATTTGTGAATAGACGTGTGAATGAGCCTCGACGGTTGGCCTTTGACTCATGCTTCTGGATTGTATAGGATCTATTCTCACCTGTTTTTCCATGAACAGGATGAGATCAAGTAGTCTAGCACGCCTTCTCCTGTAACTCACAAGCAACTGACCTCCACCTCTCCCTGACTTTGTAGGGTAATTACAGGAGGATGTTCTTTAAGCTGGAGGCCAGATCCATCTCGTCCATGTCTTCCATATCTACCATTACATTACAACAACCTCGCTACACCGGCCAGAACATCTGCTAAATATGTGTATGTGACCAATACAATTTGATTTGATTTGAGGTATAATGCATAGGCCTGTAATGCCTTGTGGTCTTCGGATTTGATGCTAGGCCAACTAAAAGCCTTCTCCATGCACTGGCAATCTTGTATTCATTACCGTAGTTCTCCTTTAATAAGCCCTAGGCATTCTGATAGCCTTATCTGGAGCGATATGTTGGCAGCTCCTAACCAGCTCTCGAGGCTGCCCTCTGGTTTACTGTTCGAGGAAGTGCCGTTTGTGTTGACTAGTTTGGCCTATATACCATGTTCTAATGACTGAATGAAGGACCTGTACTGTAAAATGTCACCATCAAAAAGAGTAATTTCTCTGGGTGGCAGAAAGGAATGATGTTGCTGTTGACTAGCATAGCAGTAACTTCATTCTGTCTGTGGAGAATGGTGATAAGAGGTTTTCTATGTTTTCCTGTGAAATGTCCTGAGCACCGTCCTGTGAATTGGAAAGCCTTGACTGTTCTCCCCTTGGCCCTCTATGTGAGTTCGTCTACACAGAGGGGCCTTGTCCTGTATAGGCCTGCAAACTTGGGTTTGAGTCTTGTGCAGCAGTGTGCTCTCCATGAGCTGCTGTCTGAATCCCACTGTGTCCTGATTGTTCTGATTGAGCTGAAACCCTGTGAGCCTTGGCTGATTGAATGTTAATGTGCTCAATGAATTGGGGTCCTTCTTTGGGATGCATACTTGGTGCATGCCTGGCAGAAGTGTACCTCTGCCCTGTGTGAAATTCAAGGTCAGATATCTTGTATCTCTCTGCCGTTTCCTCAAAGTAGTCATTCATGCCATCTATTATTGAGTTGGCCTATCTCTCCCTACAGATGTCTAGACTATGAGCTTTGCTGAGGCAGCTGCTATTTCAGTTTGCAGCTCAAGAGTCTCCCTTCTTTTCCTCAGTTCCATCTTTTGTTGGTTTAATTCCTCCTCCCTATCCTCTAGAAGGTGTTTGAACATGAGAGCAGCAGCCTTTGTTATTAATGCTGCTCTGTCGGCCTCTGGTCGGATGCAGGCTGAGGATGTAGAGGGTTCACCTGAGCGTGAACTCCTGTTAGACCGGCGGCTGGAGGTTTGGCTGGTGGTTTGGGACACACTGTTAGTAGGTTTAACATCTTTCTCATCAGTGCGTTCATCAGGTTTCTCTGGTGCTGGGGCTGGGGCTGCACCTGCAATCCATTTCAAATAAAATCACATTTTATTGGTCACATACACATATTTAGCAGATGTTATTGTGGGTGTAGCGAAATGCTTGTATGTTGGACACAGAACTAGAAATGCGTGAATATGCTGCCATTTGGGTTCATACCAATTCAGCAGATCATTTTTTCTTTCATCCTCAGGTATCATGTGATGATAGGAATTAATCAAATCTTTGAATCCATTCAACATTTCATTGAACTGAAGCATGCTTTTTTTTTTATAACTTCAATATTCTTATTGTCAGTCATCAGATCAGTAACAATGTTAATTTTTCTAGTCAGCATTGCAAGTTTACTTCTGGATTTGCACATTTGGGAAACGTTCTCCTTCAAGGCCTTTTCTGATAAAGGCTCCTCCACTAGCGACATATCGCCCCCATACACGACTATCTGCAGTGGTAGAATTCTCTTCAGCCATATTCCATCATATTCTATCACAGTAATATCTATATCAAGAGATGCATATGTGTATTCCCTGTCATGTGAAATCCATAGATTAGGGCCTCATGAATTTATTTCAATTGACTGATTTCCTGATTTCCTGTAACTCGTTAAAATCTATGTTTATATTTTTGTATTTCCCCTAATGTTATTAGTCTACCTCCTCTTTCTCTCTCTAGTGTTGCTTCATTCCTTCCTCGCTTTCAACAGTTAAATGAAATACGTTTTGTTGTCCTTATTTTCATCATTCTAATGTCATCCTTTAATAATATTGGACTAGAATTAGATGCAGAAGGCTTTCACTTCTCTTCAAGAAGAATGGTTATGGGTCTGAATAAATAACTGCTATAGCCTACCGCCATCACGCGTTCGCTCTTCTTTCAAACTACCCGTGAGTTCTAATGGCTGCTGTATTAAACATTCATCAAACAAGAGCTTGCGTCCCTCTTCGAATAGTCTGTTGGTAGAAGAAATGCAAAAAAAAAATTAGGTCCAGCAAGCTATTCTAGTCTAGCTTTTCCTGCGTTGGACTTGCTGTGTTGTGTTCATCACTGATTGTCTAGTATAGCATCCATGATTCGTTTCATTGATTGGACAGTCTATTTTGTTTATATGTTTTTTATCTGAAATGACTAGATGATTTGGTGGTTCTATTTACGTTGTTTTTTTAGATTCTACTCATTGAGAGAAACGTCAGCTTCAACTGAGAACAAGTGTTTATTTTTTTATTTTTTTAAACATAACATTAGCTACCAGACTGGATGTGGTTAGCCCTGAGAGGAAAAGGGACATTCTTCTCCGCTGTCTCGGCACCGAGGGCCTGCACATCTTCCAAACGCTCAGGGAAGCACACACATATGATGCAGCTGTTGAACTTTTGGATGGACATTTAGCAAAGGAACAGAGTGTTCTTCTGAAGAGGCTGCATTTTCGGTAGTGCGCACAGTGCGTGGGTGAGTCGGTGACCTTAAAGGGCTAGCGCAGTCATGTCAGTTTGTTTATCTTAAAGATGAAATGATCAGGGACCAGATAATTGAAAGAACCTCCAGCTCACTCGAGGCTTCTCCTTGAAGATGATGATCTGACTTTAGTAAAAGCTGTAGCCATAGCTTCCCAAGTGGAATCAGCAGCTCACTGTGCAACTAAGATCTCTGAGGCACAGACACGTGCTTCGATGTTCAAGCTGTGCAGCAGTCTCAGTGCTCAGACTGTAGATGTCACTCAGACATGAGTGCCTCAGTGCAGTTGATGAGAACCCAGGGGCGTCAACGGTGTGCCAACTGTGGTTCCAATAGACACAGTTCACGTGCCCCTGACTGCCCTGCTCGTGGACAGACATATAGACGATTTCAGAAACCAAACCATTTTGCAAAGTGGTGTAGGTCAGCTCCAGCCCCCCCCCGTGCACCAACGCTCACGCCCCCATGGACACACCCCCTGCTGTCAGTCACACTGTTGGCTCAAACCCAGCTGGGTTTTCCACCTGTGCTGGATACCTGGGTGACTCCTGCATTCCTCTCATGCTAGACACAGGAGCAAAGGTGTCGCTCTTCAACATGGCTACCTACGAGCAGTTCTTGTCCCACCTGCCACTCCAGCCACCCAGCCTTAGTCTGTACGGATATGGGTGCTCTGTGATTGATGTTATCGGCTTTATATACTCACCTGTGCAGTATGGCAACAAGGCCTTCACAGTTCCCCTACCACATCACACGGCCATGGCACTAATATCTTACGTTTAGAGCTGTTCACCAGCCTGGGGTTCTCTCTGTTGGCAAGAGCTATGGCCCACCCTCTTCAATGGCGTAGGTGCCCTGACAGCGTTCACACATAAGCCCCTCCTTGACCCTACGGTGACTCCAGTCATTCAACCTCTACGCCGTATTCCACTGGCTGTATATGTGAGGAGGTCACTAAGGATCTACAGAAGCAGCTGGAGGGTGGATTCATCGAGCCGGTGGATGCCTCCCCATGGGTGTCCAACTTGGTCATTGCTAAAAAGAAGTCTGGAGAGCTGCGGGTCTGCTTGGATCTGAGAGTGGCCAACAAGGCCATCATTCCTGATCGGTACCCACTGTTGACTATGGAGGAACTGACCACTCACTTCTACGGGTCGACGGTCTTCACAAAGCTGGACCTTCTCAAGGGCTACCTCCAAGTTCACCTGACAGCCTTCGTCACTCATAATGGTGTGTTCCCCTACACCCAGAGAGTAGGAACCTGACAGCCTTCGTCACTCATAATGGGGTGTTCCACTACACCCAGAGAGTAGGAACCTGACAGCCTTCGTCACTCATATCGGGGTGTTCCCCTACGCCCAGAGAGTAGGAACCTGACAGCCTTCGTCACTCATAATGGTGTGTTCCCCTACACCCAGAGAGTAGGAACCTGACAGCCTTCGTCACTCATAATGGGGTGTTCCCCTACACCCAGAGAGTAGGAACCTGACAGCCTTCGTCACTCATAATGGGGTGTTCCCCTACACCCAGAGAGTAGGAACCTGACAGCCTTCGTCACTCATATCGGGGTGTTCCCCTACACCCAGAGAGTAGGAACCTGACAGCCTTCGTCACTCATAATGGGGTGTTCCCCTACACCCAGAGAGTAGGAACCTGACAGCCTTCGTCACTCATTTCGGGGTGTTTCGCTACACAAGGATGCCTTTTGGTCTCAGTTTGGCCCCCAGCTGTTTCCAGAAGATAATGACCACCATTCTTGCCAGGGTCTCTGGAGTGGCTGTCTACTTGGACAACATTGTCGTCCATGGTAAACGTCTGCAAGCAGCTTTCGCAGCACTCAGTCAACACAACCTCACACTCAACACTGAGAAGTGCCTGTTCTGAGTGCCAGAGATCGACTTTGTCGGGTTCCGCGTGTCAGCCCGAGGGCTCTCGCCACTGCAGTCAAACGTGGAAGCCATCCATCGTGTCCCAGAACATACATCTGCTACACAACTTGCCTCATTTCTGGGAATGACGGGTTACTACATGCGCTTCCTGCCCCAGTACTTGGCAATCACTTCCCCTCTGTGTCAGCTGTTGAAGAAGGAGGTGTACTGGGCCTGGACACCTGACTGTGCACAGGCTGTCCACTCTCTCAAAGAACTGCTGACCACCTTCTGTCCTGGCCCACTTTAACCTCACCAGCCCAACTCTGGTCACCTGTGACGCGTCAGCCGCAGCAGTGAGAGTGGTTCTTTCTCAGCTTCAGGACGGTGTTGAGAAACCAGTGGCTTGCGCATCTCGCCCCACCGAACAGAAGAACTCCGTTCAAATCAAATCAAAGTTTATTTGTCACGTGCACCGAATACAACAGGTGTAGACCTTACAGTGAAATGCTTACTTACAGGCTCTAACCAACAGTGCAATTTCTAAGTAAAAAAAGGTATTAGGTGAACAATAGATAAGTAAAGAAATAAAAACAACAGTAAAAAAGACAGTGAAAAATAACAGTAGCGAGGCTACATACAGTAGCGAGGCTATAACAGTAGAAAGGCTATGTACAGGCACCGGTTAGTCGGGCTGACTGAGGTAGTACAGTGGGGGGAAAAAAGTATTTGATCCCCTGCTGATTTTGTACGTTTGCCCACTGATAAAGAAAGGATCAGTCTATAATGGTAGGTTTATTTGAACAGTGAGAGACAGAATAACAACAAACTTATCCAGAAAAACGCATGTCAGAAATGTTATAAATTAATTTGCGTTTTAATGAGGGAAATAAGTATTTGACCCCCTCTCAATCAGAAAGATTTCTGCCTCCCAGGTGTCTTTTATACAGGTAACGAGCTGAGATTAGGAGCACACTCTTAAAGGGAGGCCAAGACCAAAGAGCTCTCCAAGGATGTCAGGGACAAGATTGTAGACCTACACAAGGCTGGAATGGGCTACAAGACCATCGCCAAGCAGCTTGGTGAGAAGGTGACAACATTTGGTGCGATTATTCGCAAATGGAAGAAACACAAAAGAACTGTCAATATCCCTCGGCCTGGGGCTCCATGCAAGATCTCACCTCGTGGAGTTGCAATGATCATGAGAATGGTGAGGAATCAGCCCAGAACTACACGGGAGGATCTTGTCAATGATCTCAAGGCAGCTGGGACCATAGTCACCAAGAAAACAATTGGTAACACACTACGCCGTGAAGGACTGAAATCCTGCAGCGCCCGGAAGGTCCCCTGCTCAAGAAAGCACATATACATGCCCGTCTGAAGTTTGCCAATGAACATCTGAATGACTCAGAGGACAACTGGTGAAAGTGTTGTGGTCAGATGAGACCAAAATGGAGCTCTTTGACATCAACTCAACTTGCCGTGTTTGGAGGAGGAGGAATGCTGCCTATGACCCCAAGAACACCATCTCCACCGTCAAACATGGAGGTGGAAACATTATGCTTTGGGGGTGTTTTTCTGCTAAGGGGACAGGACAATTTCACCGCATCTAAGGACGGGGCCATGTACCGTCAAATCTTGGGTGAGAACCTCCTTCCCTCAGCCAGGTCATTGAAAATGGGTCGTGGATGGGTATTCCAGCATGACAATGACCTAAAACACACGGCCAAGGCAACAAAGGAGTGGCTCAAGAAGAAGCACATTAAGGTCCTGGAGGGGCCTAGCCAGTCTCCAGACCTTAATCCCATAGAAAATCTGTGGAGGGAGCTGAAGGTTCGAGTTGCAAAACGTCAGCCTCGAAACCTTAATGACTTGGAGAAGATCTGCAAAGAGGAGTGGGACAAAATCCCTCCTGAGATGTGTGCAAACCTGGTGGGCAACTACAAGAAACGTCTGACCTCTGTGATTGCCAACAAGGGTTTTGCTACCAAGTACTAAGTCATGTTTTGCACAGGGGTCAAATACTTATTTCCCTCATTAAAATGCAAATCAATTTATAAAATTTTTGACATGCATTATTCTGGATTTTTATGTTGTTATTCTGTCTCTCACTGTTCAAATAAACCTACCATTAAAATTATAGACTGATAATTTCTTTGTCAGTGGGCAAACGTACAAAATCAGCAGGGGATCAAATACCTTTTTCCCTCACTGTAGAAGTGATTTAGCTTATTTGGTAGGCTTGTGTCACTGGGCAGCTCGCGGCTGTGCTCCCCTTTGTAGTCTGTAATAGTTTGCAAGCCCTGCCACATAAGACGAGCTTCGGAGCCAGTGTAGTACGATTCAATCTTATCCCTGTATTGACACTTTGCCTGTTTGATGGTTCGTCGGAGGGCATAGCAGGATTTCTTATAAGCTTCCGGGTTAGAGTCCCGCACCTTGAATGCGGCAGCTCTACCATTTAGCTCAGTGCGAATGTTGCCTGTAATCCATGGCTTCTGGTTGGGGTATGTACGTACAGTCACTGTTTGGGACGACGACCTCGATGCACTTATTGATGAAGCCAGTGACTGATGTGGTTTACTCCTCAATGCCATCGGAAGAATCCCGGAACTTGTTCCAGTCTGTGATAGCAGTCCTGTAGTTTAGCATCTGCTTCATCTGACCACTTTTTTATAGACCGAGTCACTGGTTCAATCAAACCCTGAAAAATGGACTGAGGGCGCACCTAGCTCAGGGTTGCTCCTTCACTGAGTCTTTGTCGCAAACTCTGCTGCACTATAGAGCTGCTCTGCACCTTCTTGTCAACATTGTGTCAAGTTCGTCGTCAGCTGGGCCCAGCAACATTTCAACTGACTGACGGCTCTCGCTGGCATGCCAGCCAACTGAGGAAGGTGCCACCTCCTGCATGTCCCCACTCTGCCATTGATGCCACCTTGAGTGGTTAACTACCAGTGGCAGACGTTCCCTTGGCCCTAACTGAAGTACAAGTGCCAGCCCCACAGGCACCTGTTGCTGTCGCTGCAGCACCCGTTCTGAAACCTCTAAGGGTGCGCTCTAGACCTGTTCACCTTCACTTTATCACCTCCTTTCATGCCTACTTTAAAAGGGGTGGGGGGATCACTGATTGTCTAGTATAGCATCCATGATTCGTATCATCAATTGAACGGTCTATTTTTTGTATGTTTTTTTATCGGAAATGACTAAGTGATTTGGTGGTATTATTTCTGTTGTTTTTTGAGATGCTACTCTTTAAGATAAACGTCAGCTTCAACTGAGAACAAGTGTTTGTTTGTTTAAAAAAACAAACATAACAGGACTCGCTAAGGAGCGTTTTTTAAGGAGAGAGGCCAGCATGTGTATTGCTCAAGAGACAGAGGCTGTACGTTAGAAGCTTATTATGCATTATATTACTGTAGAATAGGCTATGCTGCAGCAAATGTAGGCCTACCTGTCACAAGGAAAAAGGTTACCATGATGAGATAGCTCTACATGCATTGTGAACTGCGCTCCATACTGAGATGGGCTGTCTGTCCACACCCGCAGCGTTGATGATTCATCATGCAGAGACAAGGCCGTAGAGAAGCCAGATGTAGACATTGCATATCATTTAACAGTTCCATTTCATGTTATGCTGTTCATATAAATATTTTTTATAATTTACCGGTTTCTCGCAGTTATTTATCCCGGGAAAAGGGAGTGGTTTTGGGCAACCAGGTTCAAGCCATTCAACCCTAGTCTGGTATGGTCAAAAAACTGTGTGCTGCCATTCCAGTCACTCCCAGTAGGCCTTGGTTTTTGTATTTTTTATTTCACCGTTATTTGACCAGGTAGGCCAGTTGAGAACAAGTTCTCATTTACAATTGTGACCTGGTCAAGATAAAGCAAAGCATTGCAACACAAACAACACAGAGTTACACACGGAATAAACAAACGTACAGTCAATAACACATTAGAAAAGTCCATATACAGTGTGTGCAAAGGAAGTAAGATTAGGGCGGTAAGGCAATAAATAGGCCGTAGTGGCAAAATAATTACAATTTAGCAATTAAACACTGGAGTGATAGATGTGCAGGCCTTGGAGCATGTATTCCTTTTAACAGTGTTCTCCATTGGCCTGTAGAGGGGGTACACATGCTTGACAGGGGATTAGTGGCAAACACACATACAACTGAAATTCATCATGAATTGGAATAATTGGACCAATTTAACCTATTTGGCTCCTACACCGTTCACAGCACAAACAAATGGTGCACTCATAAGTTTAATACAACAGCAGTAATGGAGTTTATAGAAATGGAAATGTTTATACTTGGCAGGCATGAATGGAGAATGGTGGTTCAACGTGATTAGAGAGCTTGTATCATCACACAAGCCGTTGTTTATAGGGATTATATCTGTCTCATAATTGGCCTGGACTATTGTTTGCATTCAAGACCAGGTCGTTTTTATTGCTCTGTTTGTCACTGTCAGAGTAGCCACTCATTTCGGTTAGTTGTGTGGTATTAAAAAGTATTATGCTAATATCATCTATCATCCATCATGTAAAAAAAGAAATACTGCAAAAAAAAGTAATGTGGAAATCCTAGAAACTTGTCTGCTCAACTGTATTCCACTACGCAAATGCAATTATAGATGCATTTAATGCTTTATTATGGGCATTTGTTACACCCCTCTGGCAGCACCCCCCAATCATAATTTCTTCCCTCAGCCATGCCAGGGGACTTTCCTCTTTTGTTCTCATTTGCTCCTCTGTTGTTCCTCAAGCAGGGGGGATCACGGATTCCCATCAGACCAACTCCTTGAATGCCCTACTCCTTGAAGTTTGCAGTTGTGTAGACTTAACTGTATTTATACTTGGGATATCGCTTTTTAACAGAAAAAGTAAAAAAATTGCTGGAGGACGTCTTTTAATCCATGAGATTCAGCTGGGATCCCTCACAAGCCAGCAGGCACGCTCCTTTCTGATTACTTCTAGCTTCAGGTGCAGGTGAGAGCGTGGATATGAAGTTGCTACCCCTCACAGCACCACAGGTAGAAGAAAGACCATTCTAGACCATCTATAAAATCCATCTAGGCCCCTTGAAGAAAAAACAGAATTGCTCCTAGGTCTTCACCTACAGAGGAAGTGTTAAATGCATGGTTTTAGCATTGAACCACATGCTAATTGACACGTCAGAACACAAGAGCAACACCACCTGGAACAGACCCGTTGGCAGAGCACAGTCCCTTGAAGGTCCTTCCCCTAGACCTAAGAGCAGAGGGGACCTATAATTGACAGCATCTGGACCTGGAAGGCCTGTTGATTGGCTTTATCTACTGGGTAGTGAAGTTGATGCCCATGTCACTGTAATGGCTATATGAGGAAGGGTGGACTTCCACCTTCAGACATGTAAATATTGCCATTATTTGCCAAATGAATGAGTAGTTATGTTGAACTGCACTGTTAGACTACCACCATCCGACATGCAAATGCTTACATTGTTTTGCAACTAGTAAGTTAATGGAAGAAAAGTAACTTAGAAAATAGAGATGGGGAGGGGTGGAATACAGAAAGAAAGAAAATGGAGAAAGTGAAACAGCAGAAGGTTTACGTCAAGCATGGAAAGAGGCAAGCAAAGAGCGAAAGAGAACTGGATAGTCACAGGAAGAGAGAGCAGGTGAGAAACATACATACTGTAGGAAGAAAGATTGCTCTTCTCGTTTCCTCAGAAAAGGCACGGAAAATGAGATGGATAAAGGGGAGGGAGAAGGCGAGAAACACCGAGAGATTTCTATCGTCTGATCTCCTTGTCTTTCCATAGATGTTGACACCACCAAGGACCCCTGTCAGAAGGTAAAGTGTAGTCGACACAAGGTGTGTATCGCCCAGGGATACCAAAGGGCTGTGTGTGTCAACCGCAAGAAGCTTGAGCACAGGTGAGTGTGTCTAGCCCTCAAGAAAGATGGTTGATGAATTTGACTTGCCATGCACTCAAAGAGATAAATGTGTGAGCGCACACACACATACTAACGCAAGCAAGCACGCACACACTCACATGCACACACGCACACACACTGTGGCCTTCAAGGACTAGATACAGTATGCTGTCACAGAATGAGAGTCTATTTCTATGGTTAGCGCCCTAAAAGTGCTTTTCCCTCATTATTCTGCTGCTGTGCTGTAGACGGATGATTAAACACCTCTTGGCGTACTGTACTGCACAGTTACTGTACCTCCCCAGGTTTAACTCTAGCTCTATAAATACCCTGTGGTTGTTATGATACGAGGAAGGATCCTCAGGGCATGTCTGTGGATGTGTTACCGGGTAGAAAACAGCACAAGCTTTCACTAAATCTAATATAAATATAGAGTATTATTATGAGGTGGAATTCATTCAAAACAAACTGATGTATAGAACTCAGTTTACTGTAATGGTTCACGGGGGAAGTACTTTATTGTAGCCACCAAGCCATGGTAGGCATTATAGTACCTCTGTTCCCTCTGTGTACTAGACTGAAGCAGCCTTCCCTGAGGTCTCCTGAAGGAGGATGCCGGCCCTGCCCCATCTCCTCCTCTGTTCCTGTGTGTGGCTCTGACGGACACAACTACGCGTCACAGGTATAGCAACACACATAGTGACGGGGGAATTTAGTTCAATCCCAGATACAGATTAAATATTCATCAAGGTAACTGTCGACTGACTGTACGCCTTAATTCGGATCTCTCTCTGAAACAAGCCTTTAGATGAATAGAGCATAGTCATTTCATTTCCTGTTTCCTCTTCGACATATCATTTCTCAACAAGGTCAGAGACAGTCCCAGAAGACAAAGCATAAATCACTAAAAACACATGCGAGAGATGCCTCACCACAACAACCCTCTGGTCCTCCTGTTCCTCTGAGGCTATTTATCACGACCCTTTGTCATTGTGTTGTTTATCTCTGGACACTGTTCACCTCTAACAGTATTTATACCATTAAGTACATGTTCTAGATTCAGGAAAGACAACACAACAGCCGGGTTTTAATTCACTGATAATTACCACAAAACCCAGAGAAACATAGCCTGATAAGAGATGTGTGTTACAGTGTAAACTGGAGCAGCAGGCGTGCCTCACAGGGAAGGAGCTGACTATGAAGTGTTCAGGTCTTTGTCCCTGTCCAACCACAGCGCCCATCACAGAGACAGAGGTCAAGCATGGTAAGTACGCACATGCAAACACACAAATGTGCACACACATGCTTACACACACAAAACTGCAATGCTATACAATTTCTCTCTCTCTCTCTCTCTCTCTCTCTCCTTCCTTCTCAGAGAGTTGTACAGGGCAGGACCTCTCTGATCTGGGGGAGAGGCTGAGGGACTGGTTCCAGCTGCTGCAGGGCAATGCCAAGCTGAACAACAACAGCAAGACTGGAGGCAGCAACCCTGCAGGGGCTAACACTGGATCAGGTAAGAGATAGAACCGATGCAGAGCCTGGGGTCTAGAGGTAACGTATACTCCTCTCCCCACCAGAGATGGTGGGTCAAATTCCGCTCCAACCCTTTCATCTCCTTATCTCACCCTATGTCTCACCCTATGTCTCACCCTATGTCTCACCCTATGTCTCACCCTATGTCTCACCCTATGTCTCACCCTATGTCCCACCCTATGTCTCACCCTATGTCTCACCCTATGTCTCACCCTATGTCCCACCCTATGTCTCACCCTATGTCTCACCCTATGTCTCACCCTATGTCTCACCCTATGTCTCACCCTCTGTCTCACCTGTCTGTCTCACCCTATGTCTCACCCTATGTCTCACCCTATGTCTCACCCTATGTCTCACCCTATGTCCCACCCTATGTCTCACCCTATGTCTCACCCTATGTCTCACCCTATGTCTCACCCTATGTCCCACCCTATGTCTCACCCTATGTCTCACCCTATGTCTCACCCTATGTCTCACCCTCTGTCTCACCTGTCTGTCTCACCCTATGTCTCACCCTATGTCTCACCCTATGTCTCACCCTATGTCTCACCCTATGTCATTGCATAAATGTCTCAATAAAGTAAACAAATACAGTAGATAAGAAAAAAGAGACAGTTAAGTTATTATAGGGCCAGAACTGCATCAGGTCAGATTAAAATAGGACCAGCAACATACTGTATCAGATGCAACAGTGAAGACATTCTCCTTTCTTTTGCAATCTAGTGACATTTTGACTCACTGTAATCCTGACGTCTACCACTGTTATAAATATTTGATCTGTATATGTGGATTATAACTCATTCCCCCTCCCCCTTTTCACTGTGTGTGTGTCTCTCTCTAATATGTGTCTCATATCTCTGTCTGTAGTCATGGACAGGAACGTGGTGGCCAGCTGTAAGGACTCTATAGGTTGGATGTTCTCAAAGCTGGACACCAACAGTGATCTGTATCTGGACCAGGCCGAGCTGGCAGCCATTAACCTGGACAAGTATGAGGTTTGCATCCGACCCTTCTTTAACTCCTGCGACTCCTACAGGGACGGGAAGGTGTCTACAGCCGAGTGGTGCCTCTGCTTCTGGAGACAGAGTGAGTATACTGTGGGGAGAGGGGTGTGTGTCTGTGAGGGAGTGACAGAGTGTGTCACTGTGGGTGTGTGTGTGTGTGAGAGAGTGAGTATACTGTGGGGAGAGGGGTGTGTGTCTGTGAGGGAGTGACAGAGTGTGTCACTGTGGGTGTGTGTGTGTGTGAGAGAGTGAGTATACTGTGGGGAGAGGAGTGTGTGTCTGTGAGGGAGTGACAGAGTGTGTGTCACTGTGGGTGGGTGTGTGTGTGAGAGAGTGAGTATACTGTGGGGAGAGGGGTGTGTGTCTGTGAGGGAGTGACAGAGTGTGTGTCACTGTGGGTGGGTGTGTGTGTGAGAGAGTGAGTATACTGTGGGGAGAGGGGTGTGTGTCTGTGAGGGAGTGACAGAGTGTGTGTCACTGTGGGTGTGTGTGTGTGTGTGAAAGAGTGAGTATACTGTGGGGAGAGGGGTGTGTGTCTGTGAGGGAGTGACAGAGTGTGTGTCACTGTGGGTGGGTGTGTGTGAGAGAGAGTGAGTATACTGTGGGGAGAGGGGTGTGTGTCTGTGAGGGAGTGACAGAGTGTGTGTCACTGTGGGTGTGTGTGTGTGAGAGAGAGTGAGTATTTTGTGGGGAGAGGGGTGTGTGTCTGTGAGGGAGTGACAGAGTGTGTGTCACTGTGGGTGTGGGTGTGTGTGAGAGAGAGTGAGTATTTTGTGGGGAGAGGGGTGTGTGTCTGTGAGGGAGTGACAGAGTGTGTGTCACTGTGGGTGTGGGTGTGTGTGAGAGAGAGTGAGTGAGTATTTTGTGGGGAGAGGGGTGTGTGTCTGTGAGGGAGTGACAGAGTGTGTGTCACTGTGGGTGTGGGTGTGTGTGAGAGAGAGTGAGTATACTGTGGGGAGAGGGGTGTGTGTCTGTGAGGGAGTGACAGAGTGTGTGTCACTGTGGGTGTGTGTGTGTGAGAGAGAGTGAGTATTTTGTGGGGAGAGGGGTGTGTGTCTGTGAGGGAGTGACAGAGTGTGTGTCACTGTGGGTGTGTGTGTGTGAGAGAGAGTGAGTATTTTGTGGGGAGAGGGGTGTGTGTCTGTGAGGGAGTGACAGAGTGTGTGTCACTGTGGGTGTGGGTGTGTGTGAGAGAGTGAGTATTTTGTGGGGAGAGGGGTGTGTGTCTGTGAGGGAGTGACAGAGTGTGTGTCACTGTGGGTGTGTGTGTGTGAGAGAGAGTGAGTATTTTGTGGGGAGAGGGGTGTGTGTCTGTGAGGGAGTGACAGAGTGTGTGTCACTGTGGGTGTGTGTGTGTGAGAGAGAGTGAGTGAGTATTTTGTGGGGAGAGGGGAGTGTATCTGTGAGGGAGTGACAGAGTGTGTGTCACTGTGGGTGTGTGTGTGTGTGAGACAGAGTGAGACGGTAAGGTCTGCACCGTTGCCTGGTAACTCTGTTTCCGGAGAGAGTGAATATGGGGGATACTGTGTGTGTAGATGGGGGGTGGAGTGTGTGTGTGTTTTTCATGTAACCTGGCATTCAGAGTTCCCTACTGTCACCATGGCTACACAACGTACAGGTACAGAAAACTCTGTGTCCTCTCGCCTCTCTCTCACCCCTCACCCTTTTTTCCCCTCTCACGGTCCGTCACAGTTTGTCTCCCCCATTGTTGTTTTGGGGGAATGGCCACCATTGTGCAGTAACAAGATGACGGTAGCTTGTTGACAGGCTGGTCCTCCCAGAGCTCTCACAGACGGTATGTGTGTCAGCCAAGCAGCCGAGCAGAAACCAGACGAGACTTGTGTTTACCACTGGACCTGGCTGGAGCCACTGACTATATTCCAAATGGCACCTTATTCCCTGTGTAGTGCACTACTTTTGGCCAGAGCCCATTAGAGTAGTGCACTACAGTATGTAGGGGATATGGTGTCATTTTGGGCACGCTTCTGTGGAGTCCAAGTCCACTGCATAGCCTACAGAGTGGGGAACCTGAGAAACACAGTTGTTCAAAGTAGAATTTAAATCATGCATAATAATGGGAGATTTGTGTGAAGGTTTGACTTCTGAATTCTTTTCTACAGATTTCCTAAGCCTTGATTTCAAAGTTTACCGTTGACTTACCAATAAAAGCTCAACCCAATGTGTACACACGCACACGTGTGCTTTAGTGTTTGTGTGTATTGGAGTGATGTACTGAAGCATTGATGTGTTTCCCTCTCAGAGCCCCCCTGCCTGGGTGAGCTGGAGAGGATCCAAGTACAGGAGGGAGGCAAGAAGAAATTGGGTATGCATTATGTTCCTGCATGATTCACATTTCCCAGATGAACATGTGTGCTCTGTGCTTGAGTGAACATTTGTGTGCCAGTGTGTTCCACACGTTAGTGTGCGTATGCGCACAATATGTGTGTGTGTGTGTGTGTGTGTGTGTGTGTGTGTGTGTGTGTGTGTGTGTGTGTGTGTGTGTGTGTGTGTGTGTATCACTGATAGAGGAGTTTCATTAAACAGATGCCAAGCAGAAGGCAGGGATAATCCCCTGATCAGCCCGGTGGATTATAGCTCAATACAGACAAACGGCTAGGGTCTGCAGGAATCAGGGTGTGTGTGTGTGCAGTGGTGGGAAAAGTACTCAATTGTCATACTTGAGTAAACGTAAAGCTCCCTTAATAGAAAATGACTCAAGTAAAAATAAAAGTCACCCAGTAAAATCTACTTGAGTAAAAGTCTAAAAGTATTTGGTTTTAAATATACTTAAGTATCAAAAGTAAATGTAATTGCTAAAATATACAAAAGTATCAAAAGTACAAGTGAAAATATATGTTTCTTATTCCTTATATTAAGCCAACCAGACAGAAAAATTATCTTGTTTTTATTTATTTATGGATAGCTAGGGGTACACTCCAACACTCAGACAAAATTGACAAATAATGCATTTGTGTTTAGTGAGTCTGCCAGATTAGAGGCAATAGGGATGACCAGAGATTTTCTCTTGATAAGTGTGTGAATTGGACTATTTTCCTGTGTTGCTAGGCATTGAAAATGTAACAAGTACTTTTGTGTGCCAGGGAAAATGTACAAAGTACATAATTTTCTTTATTAATGTAGTGAAGTAAAAGTAAAAGTTGTCAAAAATATAAATAGTAAAATAAAGTACAGATACTCAAAAATGTACTTAAGTAGTACTTCAAAGTATTTTTACTTAAGTACTTTACACCACTGTGTGTGTGATGCTAACCACATGGCAGTGTGTGTCTGTGACACAATGCGGACTGTGCATGTGTGTGTGATGCAATACACTGAGTGTACAAAACATTAGGAACATGACATAGACTGACCAGGTGAATCCAGGTGAAAGCTATGATCCCTTATTGATGTCACCTGTTAAATCCACTTCAGTCAGTGTAGATGAAAGGGAGGAGACAGGTTAAAGAAGGATTTTTAAGCCTTGAGACAATTGAGACATACAGTGGGGGAAAAAAGTATTTGATCCCCTGCTGATTTTGTACGTTTGCCCACTTACAAAGAAATGATCAGTCTATAATTTTAACAGTAGGTTTATTTGAACAGTGAGAGACAGAATAAGAAACAAAAAAATCCAGAAAAACGCATGTCAAAAATGTTATGAAATTATTTGCATTTTAATGAGGGAAATAAGTATTTGACCCCTCTGCAAAACATGACTTAGTACTTGGTGGCAAAACTCTTGTTGGCAATCACAGAGGTCAGACGTTTCTTGTAGTTGGCCACCAGGTTTGCACACATCTCAGGAGGGATTTTGTCCCACTCCTCTTTGCAGATCTTCTCCAAGTCATTAAGGTTTCGAGGCTGACGTTTGGCAACTCGAACCTTCAGCTCCCTCCACAGATTTTCTATGGGATTAAGGTCTGGAGACTGGCTAGGCCACTCCAGGACCTTAATGTGCTTCTTCTTGAGCCACTCCTTTGTTGCCTTGGCCGTGTGTTTTGGGTCATTGTCATGCTGGAATACCCATCCACGACCCATTTTCAATGCCCTGGCTGAGGGAAGGAGGTTCTCACCCAAGATTTGACGGTACATGGCCCCATCCATTGTCCCTTTGATGCGGTGAAGTTGTCCTGTCCCCTTAGCAGAAAAACACCCCAAAGCATAATGTTTCCACCTCCATGTTTGACGGTGGAGATGGTGTTCTTGGGGTCATAGGCAGCATTCCTCCTCCTCCAAACACGGCAAGTTGAGTTGATGTCAAAGAATTCTTTTTTGGTCTCATTTGACCACAACCCTATTCACCAGTTGTCCTCTGAGTCATTCAGATGTTCATTGGCAAACTTCAGACGGGCATGTATATGTGCTTTCTTGAGCAGGGGGACCTTGCGGGCGCTGCAGGATTTCAGTCCTTCACGGCGTAGTGTGTTACCAATTGTTTTCTTGGTGACTATGGTCCCAGCTGCCTTGAGATCATTGACAAGATCCTCCCGTGTAGTTCTGGGCTGATTCCTCACCATTCTCATGATCATTGCAACTCCACGAGGTGAGATCTTGCATGGAGCCCCAGGCCGAGGGATATTGACAGTTCTTTTGTGTTTCTTCCATTTGCGAATAATCGCACCAAATGTTGTCACCTTCTCACCAAGCTGCTTGGCGGTGGTCTTGTAGCCCATTCCAGCCTTGTGTAGGTCTACAATCTTGTCCCTGACATCCTTGGAGAGCTCTTTGGTCTTGGCCTCCCTTTAAGAGTGTGCTCCTAATCTCAGCTCGTTACCTGTATAAAAGACACCTGGGAGGCAGAAATCTTTCTGATTGAGAGGGGGTCAAATACTTATTTCCCTCATTAAAACGCAAATTAATTTATAACATTTCTGACATGCGTTTTTCTGGATAAGTTTTTTGTTATTCTGTCTCTCACTGTTCAAATAAACCTACCATTATAGACTGATCCTTTCTTTATCAGTGGGCAAACGTACAAAATCAGCAGGGGATCAAATACTTTTTTCCCCCCACTGTACTACCTCAGTCAGCCCGACTAACCGGTGCCTGTACATAGCCTTTCTACTGTTATAGCCTCGCTACTGTATGTAGCCTCGCTACTGTTATTTTTCACTGTCTTTTTTACTGTTGTTTTTATTTCTTTACTTATCTATTGTTCACCTAATACCTTTTTTTACTTAGAAATTGCATGGTCTTGGCCATGGTGGAGAGTTTGGAATCTGATTGATTGATTGCTTCTGTGGACAGGTGTCTTTTTTACAGGTAACAAGCTGCGGTTAGGAGCACTCCCTTTAAGAGTGTGCTCCTAATCTCAGCTCGTTACCTGTATAAAAGACACCTGGGAGACAGAAATCTTTTTGATTGAGAGGGTGTCAAATACTTATTACCCTATTTACAATGCAAATCAATTTATAACATTTTTGACATGCGTTTTTCTGGATATTTTTGTTGTTATTCTGTCTCTCACTGTTCAAATAAACCTACCATTAAAATTATAGACTGATCTTTTCTTTGTCAGTGGGCAAATGTACAAAATCAGCAGGGGATCAAATACTTATTTCCCCCACTGTAGATTGTGTATGTGTGCCATTCAGAGGGTGAATGGGCAATACAAAAGATTTAAGTGCCTTTGAACGGGGTATGGTAGTAGGTGACAGGCGCACCGGTTTGAGTGTGTCAAGAACTGCAAAACTGATGTTTTTCACGCTCAACAGTTGCAGGTGTGTATCAAGAATGGTCCACCACCCAAAGGACATCCAGCCAACTTGACACAACTGTGGGAAGCATTGGCGTCAATGTGGGCCAGCCTATCTGTGGAATTCTTTCGGCACCTTTTAGTCCATGCCCCGACGAATTTAGGCTGTTCTGAGGTCAAAAGGGGATGCAGTTCAGTATTAGGATGGTGTTCCTTGTTAGTACACTCGGTGTATATCGTGTGTGAGGTTTTCGGGTTTGTTTGTGTTTGCATGTTCGTGCGTGCTTGTGCATGCATATCGTGGGTACTGTGTGTGTGTGTGTGTGTGTGTGTGTGTGTGTGTGTGTGTGTGTGTGTGTGTGTGTGTGTGTGTGTGTGTGTGTGTGTGTGTGTTGCTGACTTGGCTAAGCTGTGTATCAAGGCTCTTCAAGGACACGGAGTGGAGCAGAGAGGAGGCTGGGCAAATTGTGATACTCAGACACAGTTCCCTTGAAAGCCAATCACTCAGGGACTAGAGGGCTGCCTCAGCTGATAAGAATACAACCCAATGCAACGTTATGTCATTTATTTACATGAACACATTTTTCAACTTATTCTGCATTTACATTATAGAAGTCCTATGACATCCTATCCCAATGTCATTCCTTTTTGGGGAGCAAATTCTGACCCTCTGTAGGAGGCTGTTCAAATAGTAATGCATATATTATATTATTATAACATACAGTAGATGCTGATGTATTCCAAAGTGTCTCAGCAGTCTTGTAAAGGTTAACTAGTCCAGATTCAGAGCATGTCTGTCCTTGTTCTCTTGTCATTAGCCAGCCCCTTGGTGCAGCAGTAGTATGCTGACCATAGAGTATTAGAATTAGATTGTCATTCTATCTCTATGGTAGTGACTACAGTTATTCACCTCCATCTCCTGCCTCCTTAATGAATGGATATGTGTTCAGGAAATGTGAAATATGGCTGATGGCTTGCCAGAATGTATAGCTTACTGGCCTATAGATGGAGGATCTTAATCACCCTGTTGCAGGAGAATGTTCCTGCAATACATGACATTTCTAACTTGTATTGTGTTTAAGGTTTAAAAAGGCTTTTAAAGTTTGTAATTTCGACTTTTTCCATGAATTATTTTCCTGCTGTAGCAAACTGGCTCAAATTAAGATCGTATGCAGGTCTAACTGTAGATGTTAACCTGCACACATCAGCAAGTCAAATGCTTTTTGAACATGGATCTCTTGATGCAACAGAATAAATTAAGAAAAATAAAACTCACAATTAACATTTTATTTACAAATAGCCTATTTCTCCAACAGTGATAAAAAATAAGCACCAAAGACTGAAAATAACAAACAAAAAAAGAATGAACAATGCAGTAAGGTGCCAGGAACAGGTGTGCCAGTTGAGAGTTGCTCTCTGTTCTCATAAGTTTTGCAGGGCAGTCATTTTCCTGTGTGGTTGAAGGTGGCTTATACTGAAGGTGGCTTATACCAGTGGTTTATACTGGTAGTCCTCCACGAGCTGCTTCAATTCCTGCTGGCTGCTGTGCAGACGTTGCAACTTTAGTAGCGGTTTACTACCAGCGAGGTACTGCTCCTTCTGCAGTGTCATCCTATGCTGCTGTAGTTGCAAGGCATCGAAGAACTAACAGATTGTGGGTTTTGTCACTGTGGAATAAGGTAATATGCCCCACAAATGACCGACAACAGCCCTTTGTGATGTTATTGGCCTTCCCCATGTCCTTCAGGACAGCATCTTAGTAGTTCCACATTTCTGAAATCAAAAGATCGAAACATGTTAAACACCCATTTGCCATTGTCTTTAAGCTTGTTGCAATAGCCTATTATACATATTATACTCACATTACTATGAGCCTATTTTATTATTAGCCTACCATATTTTATGGTTTTGAATGCATCACTAACTGAAACTACCCATTTCCACTAGCATTGCTACGTTCTCCAAAAATGCTAGCCAGATTCATATTCTTATTCTCAACCTTGCTAAATAACCAGCTAACAAACGTTTTAAAGGTTTGGAGGAAACAACCACAGCCCAGGGATGTCGAAAATGAGCAAAAAAAGAAAAGAGTAAACTATCCCTTTAAAACAACTTCAATAGGCTAGTGAATGATGATGCCTACCTCAGAATTATCAGGCAACATAATAATGGCTGCTGCAATCACGTGCTCCTGTCGCATCAGGTCGTCTTCATTTGGTGAATATGTGGGAATTCCGTGGATGGTATACACCTGCTGGAACAGACGTGGGACCTCCTTGAATGTTCCATTTGCAAGCCAGGGATCGCAGTTGCACAGGAATTACAAGTTGTCTTTGGTTGTTAAGATCAGAAGCCTGTCTGGGCCTGGCCCACTGTTGTGCTGGAGGAACAGGTCTTGACAATGCGTGGTTTGGTAGATCTCAGATATTACCAGGTTGGATAGGGTTGCAGGTCTAACCTGGCCTCCACCCACTGCCGTACCATTGCCCCCAGGAACTGGACCCAGTACCGGCGAGATCTGCTTGTCTTTGTTCTTTTGCCAGTACCTCTGTATACACCTTTTCAAGTTATTTTCTGAGGGCAAATACTGCCTTACAACACCTGTCACGGCTGATGTAGCAGGCTCCAAAACACGCAGCGTGCTTTCCTCAGTCTCCAAACTCCTCTTCTTCAAGTTTCTCAGTACCTGTCGGACTTCTATCTGCTTTCCATCTGGAATGTGGTTGTGGTCTCCAGATACCTTGGAGATAACCCTGTCAGTGAGGACAATGCAATCTCGGCACGAGTATGAATGGTACTCGGTGCATTTCCAGATTGATTTGTTGGCCATGATCTCGTTTCTTTCTATAGGTGTATCCGCCATGCCCCAGGATTCTGCTTCCACGCACAGAGAGGACAAACTTGAGTTCTGTAGTTCCAAAGTTGGGTGTCATTGTTGCTCCATTGGACCTCCTCAGAAATTAAAGACTGCTGAGGAAATATTTTTTTAGTAAAAAAATCTTGGGGTTATTAGCATACTAGTGATTTGCCAGTCTATTGTTGGACTATCAAGGTCCCTCCACACAATGGGCATGTGTCTATTCAGTATGCATTATGTTCCTATTCAGATGCATTTCAGAAGTGTTAATGTTGGGAAAGAATGTGCACCTATAGCTGCACCCACAGCAGTTAGGCAGTTAGGGCTATTATAGGCCACAGGTGTTCATGTTTGGATCACCTTCATGACTATATATATTACTTTCTACAATCATGTGAAAACGAGCTTTTTTATCATGTGAAACGACCAAGCTGTCTTCTAATGCAAACCACAACATGTATAATAAAATATATAAAATCATAGGATAATGAATAGTCAGTAATAGGCATAGAAACACAAGTGACTTGATATGTTTTTTATTTATATTACCATTATTTAACTAGGCAAGTCAGTTAAGAACAAATTCTCATTTACAATAACAGTCTAGGAACAGTGGGTTAACTGCCTTGTTCAGGGGCAGAACGACAGATTTGTACCTTGTCAACTCGGGGATTTGATCTGGCAACCTTTCGGTTACTAGTCCAACGCTCTAATGCTGTAATGGAGTAGGCTAATGAAAATGTAACATCACATACACCGCAATGCAAATATAGATTTATTCGGTCTAAAATAGCATGTGTGCCTCCGTATGTAACTTCCCATTGTTTGTGTGTGTCGTAGGCCTGTTCATCCCTAGCTGTGATGAGGATGGATACTACAGAAAGCTACAGTGTGATCAGGCCAGGGGAGAGTGCTGGTGTGTCGACCAACACGGTGGGGAACTGGCCAGCTCCAGAATCCACGGCAACCCTGACTGTGGTAAGACACCATCAGGGTTCAATTGCTCTCAAATCTCAAACTTTTGGTGAAAACCCTGGCACACACTCCGTATAGAACCTCACTCACTTGGCTACAGACCATCACACACAAGCGGTATGCAAAAACACACACACACCCTCACACACTCAGTATTGATACCCATACACTGTCGAATGATCAGTATTGATCCATCACACACACTCTGTACCCCAACACATGCTCACACACTCGTTGCAGAACCTCGACACACACACAGATCCCTACACACACCCGGTACAATGCACCCTTTATGCGTCAGCTAGGGCTTAGGTCCACAGCACCACCAGCAGTCAGACACAGTGCCACATTCAAATCATGTTGTCAGGGATCATTTGCATTCTAAAGGGCCGCTTGTCGCTGAGAGAAAAGTCTTCCAAGATAAATGGTTGTCTGGCTGGACGGAACCTGCTCCTGATAAGAATGGCTCCCCTGGCAGGGTCCAGAAATAGCCATTAAAACCCAGACAAAGTCAAACACATGCCCTTTACTTCACCACTGTCAAATTCACTCAGTGCTTTTTTTAAACAAATGTATTTCTCAGATTAAATAGATGGAATTGATCAAAGCCGGGAAGTATACATGCAGGGAACAGAAGTCAACTTTGAATGAAATGTCATATTTGGATACAGGTACATTGAATTAATCAATGTCTCTCTTCCTTCTCCCATTCCTCTGTCTGTCTCTCTTCCCATCCCTCTGTCTGTCTCTGTCTCTCTTCCTCTACTCCCATCCCTCTGTCTGTCTCTCTTCCCATCCCTCTGTCTGTCTCTGTCTCTCTTCCTCTTCTCCCATCCCTCTGTCTGTCTCTGTCTCTCTTCCTCTTCTCCCATCCCTCTGTCTGTCTCTGTCTCTCTTCCTCTTTTCCCATCCCTCTGTCTCTCTGTCTCTCTTCCTCTTCTCCCATCCCTCTGTCTCTCTGTCTCTCTTCCTCTTCTCCCATCCCTCTGTCTGTCTGTCTCTCTTCCTCTTCTCCCATCCCTCTGTCTGTCTCTGTCTCTCTTCCTCTTCTCCCATCCCTCTGTCTGTCTCTCTTCCCATCCCTCTGTCTGTCTCTGTCTCTCTTCCTCTTCTCCCATCCCTCTGTCTGTCTCTGTCTCTCTTCCTCTTCTCCCATCCCTCTGTCTGTCTCTGTCTCTCTTCCTCTTCTCCCATCCCTCTGTCTGTCTGTCTGTCTCTGTCTCTCTTCCTCTTTTCCCATCCCTCTGTCTCTCTGTCTCTCTTCCTCTTCTCCCATCCCTCTGTCTCTCTGTCTCTCTTCCTCTTCTCCCATCCCTCTGTCTGTCTGTCTCTCTTCCTCTTCTCCCATCCCTCTGTCTGTCTCTGTCTCTCTTCCTCTTCTCCCATCTCTTTGTCTCTCTGTCTCTCTTCCTCTTCTCCCATCCCTCTGTCTGTCTGTCTCTGTCTCTCTTCCTCTTCTCCCATCCCTCTGTCTGTCTCTGTCTCTCTTCCTGTTCTCCCATCCCTCTGTCTCTCTGTCTCTCTTCCTCTTCTCCCATTACTCTGTCTGTCTCTGTCTCTCTTCCTCTTCTCCCATCCCTCTGTCTCTGTCTCTCTTCCTCTTCTCCCATCCCTCTGTCTGTCTGTCTCTGTCTCTCTTCCTCTTCTCCCATCCCTCTGTCTCTCTGTCTCTCTTCCTCTTCTCCCATCCCTCTGTCTCTCTGTCTCTCTTCCTCTTCTCCCATCCCTCTGTCTGTCTCTGTCTCTCTTCCTCTTCTCCCATCCCTCTGTCTGTCTGTCTCTGTCTCTCTTCCTCTTCTCCCATCCCTCTGTCTGTCTCTCTTCCCATCCCTCTGTCTGTCTCTGTCTCTCTTCCTCTTCTCCCATCCCTCTGTCTCTCTGTCTCTCTTCCTGTTCTCCCATCCCTCTGTCTGTCTCTCTTCCCATCCCTCTGTCTGTCTCTGTCTCTCTTCCTCTTCTCCCATCCCTCTGTCTGTCTCTGTCTCTCTTCCTCTTTTCCCATCCCTCTGTCTGTCTCTGTCTCTCTTCCTCTTCTCCCATCCCTCTGTCTGTCTCTCTGTCTCTCTTCCTCTTCTCCCATCCCTCTGTCTGTCTCTCTGTCTCTCTTCCTCTTCTCCCATCCCTCTGTCTGTCTCTGTCTCTCTTCCTCTTCTCCCATCCCTCTGTCTGTCTCTGTCTCTCTTCCTCTTCTCCCATCCCTCTGTCTCTCTGTCTCTCTTCCTCTTCTCCCATCCCTCTGTCTGTCTCTGTCTCTCTGTCTCTCTTCCTCTTCTCCCATCCCTCTGTCTCTCTGTCTCTCTTCCTCTTCTCCCATCCCTCTGTCTGTCTCTGTCTCTCTTCCTGTTCTCCCATCCCTCTGTCTGTCTCTGTCTCTCTTCCTCTTCTCCCATCCCTCTGTCTCTGTCGCTCTGTCTCTCTTCCTCTTCTCCCATCCCTCTGTCTCTCTGTCTCTCTTCCTCTTCTCCCATCCCTCTGTCTCTCCGTCTCTCTTCCTCTTCTCCCATCCCTCTGTCTCTCTGTCTCTCTTCCTGTTCTCCCATCCCTCTGTCTCTGTCTCTCTGTCTCTCTTCCTCTTCTCCCATCCCTCTGTCTGTCTCTGTCTCTCTTCCTGTTCTCCCATCCCTCTGTCTGTCTCTGTCTCTCTTCCTCTTCTCCCATCCCTCTGTCTCTGTCGCTCTGTCTCTCTTCCTCTTCTCCCATCCCTCTGTCTCTCTGTCTCTCTTCCTCTTCTCCCATCCCTCTGTCTCTCCGTCTCTCTTCCTCTTCTCCCATCCCTCTGTCTCTCTGTCTCTCTTCCTGTTCTCCCATCCCTCTGTCTCTGTCTCTCTGTCTCTCTTCCTCTTCTCCCATCCCTCTGTCTCTCTGTCTCTCTTCCTGTTCTCCCATCCCTCTGTCTGTCTCTGTCTCTCTTCCTCTTCTCCCATCCCTCTGTCTGTCTCTGTCTCTCTCCCTCTTCTCCCATCCCTCTGTCTCTCCGTCTCTCTTCCTCTTCTCCCATCCCTCTGTCTCTGTCTCTCTGTCTCTCTTCCTCTTCTCCCATCCCTCTCTCTCTGTCTCTCTTCCTCTCTTCCCATCCCTCTGTCTGTCTCTGTCTCTCTTCCTCTTCTCCCATCCCTCTGTCTCTCTGTCTCTCTTCCTGTTCTCCCATCCCTCTGTCTGTCTGTCGCTCTGTCTCTCTTCCTCTTCTCCCATCCCTCTGTCTCTCTGTCTCTCTTCCTCTTCTCCCATCCCTCTGTCTGTCTCTGTCTCTCTGTCTCTCTTCCTGTTCTCCCATCCCTCTGTCTCTGTGTCTCTCTGTCTCTCTTCCTCTTCTCCCATTACTCTGTCTGTCTCTGTGTCGCTCTTCCTCTTCTCCAGATGAGGCGCTGACATATTCAGGTGATTTTGGCAGTGGGGTCGGATGGGAGGATGAGGAAGAGAAAGAAGCGGAGGAGAATGAAGAGGAAGAGGAAGGAGAGGCGGATGACGGAGGATATATTTGGTAGAGGTGAAGAAATAATGGAGTCTAGCTGGTCCAACATTACTACCGGAGCATCTCAACTTCTCTTGCTTTCTCTGTCTCTTACACACACACACACACACACACACACACACACACACACACACACACACACACACACACACACACACACACACACACACACACACACACACACACACACAATGATCCCGAAAAACCTGAAGAGAAAACACACTCTGAACAACACTGAATCAGTCCTGGACTAAGGGAGGGGGTTGGAGGGAAAGATGGGGGGTGGGTGTGGTGGCGTGACAATGTGTGATATCAATAGCTAGCAACTGTGGTCTGACGAGTCAGGAGATGTGTCCTAAATACCTGGGAATATCTTGGTTCTTTTTTCTGTTGTATGTACAAGACAACTTTCTCATGGAGCAGTTTTTAGCAGCTTAAAATGTTTTATTAAAGGCAGGAAGCAACTGGAGGTTATGTGCTCATGTTAGGAACTGGAGACACAATTGGGTGCATCTCAATAGTCAAAAGTGGTGTCCTCCCCTTGCTTCCGTTCCGTTATTTCCTCCTTTCTCTGCACTGATGTGAACAAACTGGACAGGTAATTATAGTCAGGCTTTCACCTTACTGTTTTCACCAACCCGGGGCTTTCAGATCAGGGCAGATGGAGAGGAGACAAAGAGAGGAGTCCACTTTAGACTAATTGCATATTCCTATTGCATCCTTTGACTTTCCCCATTCCATCCCGTATGCTTCACCTCATATGACAGTAGTGCTCTGTCTCATCAAGTCTAATAGAATAAAGTTTCTCACGCTACACTCCTAAATGTGAATAAACTGTGTATCTGAAGACAGATTTGCCACTATTATTATTAGTCCTGTATTGCTAATGCCTTGAGAGACTGGCAGACTGTACTGCTTGATTGACAAGTGTCCATTGTATTATCTGCAGATCAACATTGTGTTTAATAATAAAATTAATTGGTTCTATGTGGCCCAACAAGGCCACCATATTCCTCTGTCATACTGTCCTTCCCTTGTGTAAAAACCGACGCCGGTAATGAAAAGCAGGTACGGGAAGTTGGAACATTTAATGTAGGACAGACATGGAACAGGACAAGAACAGCGTCAGAACCAGGTAACAAAATGACATACGAACGTTAATGCAGCTGTGGGGAACAGAGCTGGGGAACTGACAAATACAGGGGAGGTAATAAACAGGTGATTGAGTCCAATAAATCACTGATGCGCGTGACGAGATGAGGGAAGGCAGGTGTTTGTAATGATGGTGGCAGGAGTACATAATGCAGGGCAGCCTGGCGCCCTACATTTCGCAAAACCTTTTTCTGCAGTTTCTGAGGCTTAGATCTATAGGAGGCTAGAAAACATATATTACATTGTATGTCAATAATGTACTTTTTTTTTTTTTTGCTGAAACATGATCTAGGTCGTATATTGCACATTGCAATTCTAGCAAAACAATACCATAGATGCCCCTTCTACCCAGCATCCTGAAGGCATTTCGCAGCTCCTTTACCTATAAACTACTGCCATGTAAACCAGTAACTGTGGCGCTTTATGTTGTCATATGTAAGTATGAGTCTTCAGCTTTCCCAGTCCCCTGTAGCTCTACTGCCTGGTATTGTGCTATTTGAAATGGACAAGTAATCCATCCTTTTAAATCATGTTTCTCAGCATCATATTTCTGCCATGATGGAATCCGGTAATGGCCGGGTGGGGTCAAGAAGAAGACATAACGTAACGTATGTTACCTCAGTGTCTACAACAGATCTGGATTCAAATGCTATTTCAAATCTTTCAAAAACTTTGAGCATTCATGAAGTGCAAGTTGGGTGAGGTTTTCAGTTTTGTGACTATTCTATTGGTCCTTTGCATCAGGCAAGATCAATCAAGCCAGGCTAAAGTATTTTCAATTACTTCAAATAGTACTTGAACCCAGGTTTGGCGTCTGACGCTCCTCTCCGAGTGCAGGGGAGAGAATAACAGATGTGTGACAGCTTTTATATCTGAGCTACCCAAAGATGCCAATCAGTCTGTGCAACATGTCAGATAATCAGATTTCTCGTCCCATCCCGCCTGGCCGGATGCACGTGTAACGTTACCAGGTGTAAATCTCACACTTGAGAGGTCGATGCGATGGTTTTAGTTTTACCTCCAGACTAAAGTGCACGGTACAGTATGAAAGTAGAGAAGATGAGATGGTGGAAAACACTGAAAGTGTTAGATACTAATCTGTAGCAGAGATTGTGTATCTAAAGCTTTATGTGTGCTCTCATGCTGTGAATACTCACTACAGCTAGTTTTAAAAGCCCTTCTATGCTATGCACCTGTGTGTGTATAGTCTGTTACATATGAAGATAGTGTCAGTGGATCAGAAAGCAGAGAGTAATATGAATGAACCATGTATGTACAAAAGTCAGACCCATTTGCAATACCAGTATTTCAGCTCTGGGACCAGTTTCCTAAAAACATCTTTAGGCTACTTTTAAGCTATTTTGGAAATACTTAGCATGTTAGCTGACCCTAATCCTAACCTTAACCCTTTTAGCTATCCCTTCACCTAATCCTAACCGTAACCATTTTAGCTAACCCTTCCCCTAACCTTAACCCTTTAACCTAACTCCTAAACTTAACCCTAACCCTTAGCCACCTAGCTAGAATTTGTAGCATATCATACGTTTTGCAAATTCGTAACATATTGTACGTCTGCAAATTCGTAACATATAATATTAATTGTAATTCGTAACATATCAAAGGGGTGATGGACATCCACATGTTAATACATACCATACAAAACGTAACATATCATACTAATTGGAGGGTCCAGGATTTCCGTAAAGAATAATACAAAATGCTCTGAGACCAGGTTGCCCAAAACCATTGCTATTAACATTGCACTTAAAAATGCTAGTAATCTAACGCCTATCTCTGATCACTCATAGAACAGCTAAGTGCATCGTTAGATTATTTTTGCCCTTTATTAACAGAAGATCTCAGAGAAAATAAAATCACATTATCAGTCTCTCTGTGAACACTGATACCTTCAGAACAAAGTTGACCAGAAATGCAAAGTTGCCAATATCTTTGCAATTGATACAAACAAGCGACGTGAGCTATAAAACGATGCTTCAAATGAAAACCGAGAAGACTGCATTCTAATATAAACAGTTGGCTATCGACCTATCTCAATCATATTGAAATACAATGAACAAAAATAGAAACGTAACATGCAGCAATTTCAAAGATTTTACAATTGTGATTGTTGTCCGTAGCTCATGCCTGCCCATAGCATAACCCCACTGCCACCATGGGGCACTCTGTTCACAATGATGAAATCAGCAAATTGCCATTGCCCGGTACAGTTGAAACCAGGTTTAATCTGTGAAGAGCACACTTCTCCAGTGTGCCAGTGGCCATTGAAGGTGAGCATTTACCCACTGAAGTCGGTTACAACGCCGAACAGCAGTCAAGTCAAGACCCTGGTGAGGAAGACGAGCACGGTGATGAACTTCCCTGAGATGGTTTCTGACCGTTTGTGCAGAAATTCTTTGGTTGTGCAAACCCACAGTTTCATCAGCTGTCTGGGTGGCTGATCTCAGACAATCCCGCGGGTGAAGAAGCCGGATGTGAAGGTCCTGGGTTGGTATGGTTACATGTGGTCTGCGGTTGTGAGGCCGGTTTGTCGTACTGTCAAATTCTCTAAAATGACGTTGGAGGCGGCTTATGGTAGAGTAAATAACATTCAATTCTCTGCAAACGGCTCTGGTGGACATTCCTGCAGTCAGAATGCCAATTGGACGCTCCCTCACAACTTGAGACACAAGTAGCATTGTTGTGTGGCAAAACTGCACATTTTAGAGGGGCCTTTTATTGTCCCCAGCACAAGGTACACCAGTGTAATGATGATGAGGTTTAATCAGCTTCTTGATATGCCACACCTGTCAGGTGGATGGATTATCTTGGCAAAAAGAGAAATGCTCACTAACAGGGATGTAAACACATTTGTACACACAATTTGAATGAAATAAGCTTTCTGTGCATGTGGAAACATTTATAGGATATTTTATTTCAGCTCATGAAAAATGAGACCAACACTTTAAGTGTTGCATTTATATTTGTGTTCAGTATACAGTTGAAGTCGGAAGTTTACATACACTTCGGTTGGAGTCATTAATTCTCGTTTTTCAACCACTACACAAATTTCTTGATAACAAACTATAGTTTTGGCAAGTTGGTTAGGACATCTACTTTGTGCATGACACAAGTAATTTTTCCAACAATTGTTTGCAGACAGATTACTTCACTTATAATTCACTGTATCACAATTCCAGTGGGTCTGAAGTTTACATACACTAAGTTGACTGTGCCTTTAAACAGCTTGGAAAATTCCAGAAAATGATGTCATGGCTTTAGAAGCTTCTGATAGGCTAGTTGACAACATTTTAGTCAATTGGAGGTGTGTGGATGTATTTCAAGGCCTACCTTTAAACTCAGTGCCTCTTTGCTTGACATCATGGGAAAATCAAAAGAAATCAGCCGGGACCTCAGAAAATAAATTGTAGACCTCCACAAGTCTGGTTCATCCTTGGGAGCAATTTCCAAACACCTGAAGGTTCCACGTTCATCTGTACAAACAATAATACGCAAGTATAAACACCATGGGTGTTACGTGCCTCCGACGAGAGGTAGGTGCAAGAGTCAGGAGCAGGAGAGAAAGGATTTCCAGAAGCACAAACGTTTATTAGAACGTCCCAAACACGACAACAACAGGTGGGGAAACACACCCAACGAAGTCGCCACACACAATGAAATAAACGTAACACACGGAGGAGAAACCTCTACTCCTAAATAAACTACATCGGTACAACACGGCCGTGAGAAAAAAAACCCTGTAGCGCAAACACGCACCCCTATCGTAGCAACAACAGCAAATAATCCCGCACAAAGAATAGCATATGGGACACAGGTGTAAAACAAAACAGACGGACACAAACGAAAAGGAAAAATGGATCGGTGGCAGCTAGTAGGCCGGCGACGCCGAGCACCGCCCAAACGGAGAGGAGCCACCTTCGGTGGAAGTCGTGACAATGGGACCATGCAGCCGTCATACCGCTCAGGAAGGAGACGCGTTCTGTCTCCTAGAGATGAACGTACTTTGGTGCGAAAAGTGCAAATCAATCCCAGAACAACAGCAAAGGACCTTATGAAGATGCTGGAGGAAACAGGTACAAAAGTATCTATATCTACAGTAAAACTAGTCCTATATGGACATAACCTAAAAGGAAGAAGCCACTGTTCCAAAACCGCCATAAAAAAGCCAGACTACGGTTTGCTACTGCACATGGGGATGAAGATTGTACTTTTTGGAGAAATGTCCTCTGGTCTGATGAAACAAAAATAGAACTGTGGCCATAATGACCATCGTTATGTTTGGAGGAAAAAGGGGGATGCTTGCAAGCCAAAGAACACCATCCCAACCGTGAAGCACGGGGGTGGCAGCATCATGTTGTGGGGGTGCTTTGCTGCAGGAGGGACTGGTGCACTTCATAAAATAGATGGCAGGAAGTTAAATCTTGGTCTCAAATGGGTCTTCCAAATGGACAATGACCCCAAGCATACTTCCAAAGTTGTGGCAAAATGGCTTAAGGACAACAAAGTCAAGGTATTGGAGTGGCCATCACAAAGCCCTGACCTCAATCCTATAGAAAATTTGTGGGCAGAACTGAAAAAGCGTGTGTGAGCAAGGAGGCTTACAAACCTGACTCTGTTACACCAGCTCTATCAGGAGGAATGGGCCCAAATTCACCCAATTTTTGTGGGAAGCTTGTGGAAGGCTACCCAAAACGTTTGACCTAAGTTAAACAATTTAAAGGCAATGCTACCAAATACTAATTGAGTGTATGTAAACTTCTGACCCACTGGGAATGTGAAATAAAAGCTGAAATAAAGAAATAATTCTCTCTACTATTATTCTGACATTTCACATTCTTAAAATAAAGTGGTGATCCTAACTGACCTAAGACAGGGAATTTTTACTCTGATTTAAATGTCACGAATTGTGAAAAACTGTGTTTAAATGTATTTGTCTAAGGTGTATGTAAACTTCAGACTTCAACTGTACATTTCATGTTCAATCAATTGAGCTCTATTTTACTACGTGGAGGCTACTGTCTGTAATTTGTCTCAATATATTTCATGTGTGTAGCCTAACGTGCACAAGTATGGGCCAGATCGATGATTTAGCGCATTTTTATTGGGTATAAGCCACCTCAATATCTGCAGCCGTAGGTGGTAATATCTCTCTAGGAGCAGATCCATCGTCACTATTGTGAAATATTTCAAATTTTTTCGATCCAACGGCGTACTTATCGACCCTTTCTCTCTGCGTGGCGTTTTGGGAAACGCATTTTACATCTTCGGCCACTGTAGGAAAGATGCATCATTAAAACACTCGTAAGCCTAAGTTCTATCGCTATAGGGAAACCGGGCCCTGGTCCAGTCTTCATCGTGGTAATTCATGTTACCATATCATGGTGGTATGGTAACATTGAAGAGAGAAATGACATGATGGTACGTAAACATTCTCACATTTCATAATTTGCTCTGTGCAGCCTGTAGCCCCCACACCCTCCTGACTCCCTCATCCGTCATATCCAAGGCCCGGAACTCACCAATGTCGCCCTTCTGGGCGTATCTCAGTAGCAACGGATAGAGGACAGTCATTGGGACGCTGAGGTTCAGTTGAGGGTAGGTCACCTTGGCTGAAAAGTCTCTGGTGTTACTGGAAACCAGACCTGGAATACAATGAGGACAATCAGAAATGAGGTTATGATTTGAGAGAGAGAAGGGTCTGAAATGTGGTAGCACAGCCATTCAGTTGGCACGGAAGGTAGCCTAGTGGTTAGAGGGTTGGGCCAGTAACCGTAAAGGTTGGTGGATTGAATCCCCGAGCTGACAAGGTAAAAATTGTTGCTCTGCCCCTGAACAAAGCAGTTAACCCACTGTTCCCAGGTAGCCATCATTGTAAATAAGAATTTGTTCTTAACTGACTTGCCTAGTTAAATTAAAGATATTGTACAGTGGGGGAAAAAAGTATTTGATCCCCTGCTGATTTTGTACGTTTTCCCACTTACAAAGAAATGATCAGTCTATAATTTTAACAGTAGGTTTATTTGAACAGTGAGAGACAGAATAACAACAAAAAAATCCAGAAAAACGCATGTCAAAAATGTTATAAAATGATTTACATTTTAATGAAGGAAATAAGTATTTGACCCCTCTGCAAATATGACTTAGTACTTGGTGGCAAAACCCTTGTTGGCAATCAGAGATCAGACGTTTCTTGTAGTTGGCCACCAGGTTTGCACACATCTCAGGAGGGATTTTGTCCCACTCCTCTTTGCAGAGGAGATTTTCTATGGGATTAAGGTCTGGAGACTGGCTTGGCCACTCCAGGACCTTAATGTGCTTCTTCTTGAGCCACTCCTTTGTTGCCTTGGCCGTGTGTTTTGGGTCATTGTCATGCTGGAATACCCATCCACGACGACCCATTTTCAATGCCCTGGCTGAGGGAAGGAGATTCTCACCCAAGATTTGACGGTACATGGCCCAGTCAAATGATGCGGTGAAGTTGTCCTGTCCCCTTAGCAAAAAAACACCCCCAAAGCATAATGTTTCCACCTCCATGTTTGACGGTGGAGATGGTGTTCTTGGGGTCATAGGCAGCATTCCTCCTCCTCCAAACACGGCGAGTTGAGTTGATGCCAAAGAGCTCCATTTTGGTCTCATCTGATCACAACACCTTCACCAGTTGTCCTCTGAATCATTCAGATGTTCATTGGCAAACTTCAGACGGGCATGTATATGTATTCTTGAGCAGGGGGACCTTGCGGGCGCTGCAGGATTTCAGTCCTTCACGGCGTAGTGTGTTACCAATTGTTTTCTTGGTGACTATGGTCCCAGCTGCCTTGAGATCATTGACAAGATCCTCCCGTGTAGTTCAGGGCTGATTCCTCACCGTTCTCATGATCATTGCAACCCCACGAGGTGAGATCTTGCATGGAGCCCCAGGCCGAGGGATATTGACAGTTCTTTTGTGTTTCTTCCATTTGCGAATAATCGCACCAAATGTTGTCACCTTCTCACCAAGCTGCTTGGCGATGGTCTTGTAGCCCATTCCAGCCTTGTGTAGGCCTACAATCTTGTCCCTGACATCCTTGGAGAGCTCTTTGGTCTTGGCCATGGTGGAGAGTTTGGAATCTGATTGATTGATTGCTTCTGTGGACAGGTGTCTTTTTTACAGGTAACAAGCTGCGGTTAGGAGCACTCCCTTTAAGAGTGTGCTCCTAATCTCAGCTCGTTACCTGTATAAAAGACACCTGGGAGCCAGAAATCTTTCTGATTGAGAGGGGGTCAAATACTTATTTCCCTCATTAAAATGCAAATCAATTTATAACATTTTTGACAGGTGTTTTTCTCGATATTTAAAGTTGTTATTCTGTCTCTCACTGTTCAAATAAACCTACCATTAAAATGATAGACTGACCCTTTCTTTATCAGTGGGCAAACGTACAAAATCAGCAGGGGATCAAATACTTTTTTCGCCCACTGTATATATAAAAAAATAAACACTGAGTGTACACAGTAGCGGTCGGTGTCGTTTAAGATGAGGATGGCCTTATTTCTATTATAGCATATTGGGTGACTGTCGTTCACATTCCATTCACCCAGTTCAATGAAACATTGATGTTTAGGCTACTACATGATACTCTAATTTTCCCAATAGCCATCATGAGGTTGCTGCAACCTAGCCTATGAATGGAAGTTTACAACGTAGGTGCACACAGGTCAAGAGAAAGAAATTAGGTGACACACAGTTACACATGGACAGACAGTGACACATGCAAAACTGCCATTCACACTCTTGCCTGCTTCTAGCTAATCTAGGGTGTAATCATTAACTAGTCCAACAGTTGCAAACAAGAGTTTCTATTGGACAAATTCAGGTATGTTTATCCCCATTTCGTTTAGTTTGCTTCCATTTAAGAAATGTATTTCGCAGAATGAATACACCCCTGATCACACGTAAACACAGTTCACTTTCATAGCAGCCACATTGTATTCCTTCTCAAATCAATGCGCTATCCCACTCACCTTTTCCCTTCGTTTGTGGACTTCAATGCACTACACATCAGCTGTATGTGACCAGGCGAAAAAAAACTTTCCAAGCCAAACCATATCATAACCGCTACACACATTTTACATAGTAAAGTCCTAGTCAACAACATAGCTAATAGAACGAATGTGTTAGTAAACCCGCTACAATCATGCAGTAATGTTACAGTGTATAGTCAGTAAGAAGTTTAGCAGTTACACCGGTTGGCCCCGGTGGCAATAAATTAGTAAAACCAAAAGCTTACCTTGACTTGGGGAGTTCCAGTATTGTGTTGGATAGTCATAGCCAGCTAGCTAACATAGCATCCCTCTCTTTGAGCAGGGTGTTTGAGTAGGCTAAACTACCTAGCTGCATTTGCTAGCTTCTCCTTCATTTTTGAAGAAATTAAGTTGTTCAAAACTGTTCAATTATTGTCTTTCTCTTTGAGACAACTACTCACCATATTTTATGTACTACAGTGCTAGCTAACTGTAGCTTGCGCTTTGGGTACTAGATTTGTTCTCTGATCTGTTGATTGGGTGGACAACATGTCAGTTCGTGATGCAAGAGCTCTGATAGATTGGAGGACATCCTCTGGAAGTTGTCATAATTACTGTGAAAGTCTATGGAAGGGGGTGAGAACCATGAGCCTCCTAGGTTTTGCATTAAAGTCAATGTACCTACTGGAGGATGGAAGCTAGTTGTCCTCTGGCTACACCATGGTGCTCCCCTACAGTGCTGTTGAGGCTACTGTAGACCTTCATTGCAAAACAGTGTGTTTAAATGAATTATTTGGTGACATCTGAATATATTTAGCATAGTTTTATCTAAAAAGGATAACTTTTCAAATGTTTTACAATTCTTATTTTTATGAAATTCACATTTTTATGGTCCTTCCCTTCCTCCTCTGAGGGGCCTCCAATGGTGTACAAAACATTAGGAACACCTTCCTAATATTGAGTTGCATCCCTTTTGCCCTCAGAACAGCCTCAATTTGCCTCCCGAGTGGCGCAGTGGTCTAAGGCACAGCATCGCAGTGCGCGCTGTGCCACTAGAGATTCTGGGTTCGAGTCCAGGCTCTGTCGCAGTCGGATGTGACCGGGAGACCCATGGAGCGGCGCACAATTGCGTCGTCTGGGTTAGGGGAGGGTTTGGCCGGCAGGGATATCCTTGTCCCATTGCGCACTAGCGACTCCTGTGGTGGTCCGGGTGCAGTGCACGCTGACACAGTCGCCAGGTGTACGGTGTTTCCTCTGACACATTTGTGCGGCTGGCTTCCTGGTTAAGTGGGCATTGTGTCAAGAAGCAGTGCGGTTGTGTTTCGGAGGACGCACGGCTCTTGACCTTCGCCTCTCCCGAGTCCGTACGGGAGTTGCAGCGATGAGACAAGACTGTAACTACCAATTGGAAACCACGAAATTGGGGAGAAAAGGGGTAAAAAAGAACAGCCTCAATTAGTTGGCACATGGACTCTACAAGGTGTTGAAAGCTTTCTACAAGGATGCTGGCCCATTTTGACTCAAATGCTTCCCACAGTTGTATCAAGTCCATTGGGAGGTGGACCATTCTTGATACACACAGGAAACTGTTGAGCGTGAAAAGAACAGCAGCGTTGCAGTTCGTGACATACTCAAACCGATGCGCCTGGCATCTACTACCATACCCTGTTCAAAGGCACTTACATCTTTTGTCTTGCCCATTCATCCTCTGAATGGCACACACACAATCCATGTCTCAATTGTCTCAAGGCTTAAAATCCTTCTTTAACCTGTCTCCTCCCCTTCATCTACACAGATTGAAGTGGATTTCACAAGTTACATCAATAAGAGATCATAGCTTTCACCTGGATTCACCTGGTCAGTCTATGTCATGGAAAGAGCAGTCAAGATGTTTTGAACACTCAGTGTATTTTCTATGGTCAACAAGTGCCCCCCAATGTTCAAAAAGGGTATAACTCTTTCAAAATCAGTGGTTGCCACCATCCCACCTTGAGGGTTTTGACTAGGTGGTAAACAGCTACGACCGGTAGCAGGTTTAGGAGAGTTAACATAGCAGGTTTGCATTAGCTAAAATGCTCTTCTAACTTGTTACAAAAAGTTACTTCCGGTCATAGCTGTACTCCATCTAGTCACTATCCTTCTGGAGAGCTGTGTACAGGCTTTTGTTTCAGCCTTGGCCGATCATCAGGGCCTTGACCCTGAATCAGGTGTTTTAGAGCAGGGTTGGAACAAAAGTCTACAAACCCAGTAGCTCTCCCACGTACCACAGCTCCCCCGCTGGTGCCTGCCTGCACAGCAACGGTGGTCTGCAGCATGACGGCCGTGACAGCTGAAGGCCCTGGACAGGATGTCACTGGCCAGAGAGGGAAAGCAGCGCTGGCTGACGGCTCTGTAACCCACCCCCACCACATCCTCACCTGGGGACAGACCCAGGGAGCTATTTCTCAAATAACATCCTATCACCTATTTCCAGATCATTTCAATCTCTGTCACCTTTTGATTATAAAGCACTTTTTACATCAAAGTGCTTTAAAGTAACTCGGCTTAGTAGACCTATAGACCCTAAAGAGAGATCAGAAGCACAATGGCAAGGAAAAACTGCCTGTAAGGAGGAAACCGTGAGAAGATCCTGACGTGGCAGAAAGGCCCATCCTCCTCTGGCTGTCCTCTTGCGCAGAGAACAAAAATTACCCGCCCTGAAGACGTCTATATCGGTCCGCTAATGCAGGACTAGTAAAGCCCCAGTGCAATACTTTTGTGAAAATATATATTTTTCAAACTACATTTTTTAAATTATTATTTATTTTTTATTCTGCTGCAGGACCCTCAACACCCCTACTTCCCACAGCTATGCCAACACCTGGGATAGGGTGGTTCATAGTGGTAAAATAAACATTAGTGAACCAAAGATTGTTACAATATACTGTACATACAAATACAGTGCCTTCAGAAAGTATTCAGAACCCTTGACTTTTTCCACATTTTGTTAAATTAGCCTTATTCTAAAATGTATTAAATAAAAATAAAATCCTCAGCAATCTACACACAATACCCCATATTGACAAAGCAAAAACAGGTTTTCAGAAATGTTTGCAAATCTACAAAAAAAACTAAATACAGAAATACCTTATTTACATAAGTATTCAGACCCTTTGCTATGACACTTGAAATTAAGCTCCGATGCATCCTGTTTCCATTGATCATCCGTGAGATGTTTCTACAACTTGATTGGACATGATTTGGAAAGGCACACACCTGTCTACACAAGGTCCCACAGTTGACAATGCATGTCAGAGCAAAAACCAAGCCATGAGGTCGAAGGAATTGTCCGTAGAGCTCCGAGACAGGATTGTGTCGAGGCACAGATCTGGGGAAGGGTACCAAAACATTTCTGCAGCATTGAATGTCCCCAAGAACACAGTGGCCATCATTCTTAAATGGAAAACATTTAGAACCACCAAGACTCTTCATAGAGCTGGCCGCACAGCCAAACTGAGCAATTGGGGGAGAAGGGCCTGATGGTCACTCTGACAGAGCTCTAGAGTTCTTCTGTGGAGATGGGAGAACCTTCCGGAAGGACAACCATCTCTGCAGCATTCCACCAATCAGGCCTTTATGGTAGAGTGGCCAGACGGAAGCCACTCCTAAGTAAAAGGTACATGACAGCCCGCTTGAAGTTTGCCCAAAAGCACCTAAACCCTATCAGACCATGAGAAACAAGATTCTCTGGTCTGATGAAACCAAGACTGAACTCTTTGGCCTGAATGCCAAGCGTCACATCTGGAGGAAACCTGGCACCATCCCTACGGTGAAGCATGGTGGTGGTGGTGGCAGCATCATGCTGTGGGGTTGTTTTTCAGGGGCATGGATTAGTCAGGATCGAGGCAAAGATGAACGGAGCAAAGTACATAGAGATCCTTTATGAAAACCTGCTCTAGAGCGCTCAAGACCTGACTGGAGCGAAGGTTCACCTTCCAACATGACAACAACCCTAAGCACACAGCCAAGACAACGCAGGAGTGGCTTCGGGACAAGTCTCTGAATGTCCTTGAGTGGCCCAGCCAGAGCTCGGACTTGAACCCGATCAAACATCTCTGGAGAGACCTGAAAATAGCTGTGCAGCAACGCTCCCCATCCAACTTGACAGAGCTTGAGAAGATCTGCAGAGAAGAATGGGAGAAACTCCCTAAATACAGTTGTGCCAAACTTGTAGCGTCATACCCAAGAAGACTCAAGGCTGTAATTGCTGCCAAAGGTGCTTCAACAAAGTACTGAGTGACGGGTCTGAATACTTTTGTAAATGTAATATTTCAGTTTTTTATTTTATACCTTTGCAAAAATTTCTAAAAACCTGTTTTTGTTTTGTCATTATGGGGTATTGTGTGTAGATTGACAAGGGGGAAAAAACTATTTAAAACATTTTAGAATAAGGCTGTAACGTAACAAAATGTGGAAAAAGTCAAGGGGTCTGAATAATTTCCGAAGGCACTGTACATATTCAAATATACAGATCAGCAGAATAAACTCGAAAAATAGCATTTAGGTATCATAATGACATGTAAGAAATGTTGGCGCATTTAATTACACAGTAGGGAGACGATGGGTTGATGGAGTACAGGACATCACCCACCACAGCATGAAACCTATAGGGAGGAAAAAACTACTTTAACAGTGATGGAACTTTCCTTTGATCTGTATAATGTTGTGTGCACTACTTTCGTCTTCATGCTGGTATGGAATAAATGTTACTTTATGTTATGCACCGGATTTCTCTTTTATATAGCAGCTGATATATAAAAGAGAAATCCAGGGCATAACATAAAGTGGAACTTGAACCAACAACCCTGTAGTACATCTCTTGTACCATGAAGGCCAAAACCGCTTGGCTGTTGCACTACACTTGGGTCGTTCCACGAAATGAGTGCCTTTTGCGTCCCTTTATTTAAGTAGAAATTGTCCACAAATATTGAATTTTAAAAGCCTGTTAAATGAAACGAAGTGCCATTTAATATAGACCACATGGACAATTCAATAAATCAGATTTTTTTATATGAATAAAGACTTGCTGAAGTGCACAGACGGTATTACAGGGTGCGTTCTCCGAGCATGCGCAGAACAGCTGGCAGGCATATTTACCGTCCTTTTCAACAACTCCTTGTCCCAGTCGGTAATTCCCACGTCTTAAGCTGACCACCATCATTCCTGTTCCAAAGAACTCTAAGGCTTCATGCCACAATGACTACCGGCCTGTAGCACGCACATCTGTAATCATGAAGTGTTTTGCGAGGCTGGCTATGGCACATAACTCCATCATCCCAGACGCCCTAGACCCACTCCAATTTGCATACCGACAGTGGTGGAAAAAGTACACAATTGTTATACTTCAGTAAAAGTAAAGATACGTTAATAGAAAATGACTCAAGTAAAAGTTAAAGTCACCCAGTAAAATACTACCAAAAGTCATTTTCCTGTCCTGCAAAGCATTCAAAATATAACGAGTACTTTTGGGTGTCAGCGAAATTGTATGGAGTAAGAAGTAAAAAAAATCTTAAGGAATGTAATGAAGTAAAAGTTGTCAAATATAAATAGTAAAGTACAGATACCCCCAAAAACTGCTTAAGTAGTACTTTAAAGTATTTTTACTTAAGCATTTTACACAACTAAATACTGCCCCAACAGATCCATAGATGACGCAATCTCAATTGCACTCCACACTGCCCTCACCAACCTATATAAGAGAAACTCCCCAGTCATTGACGACGACAAGCATACCCATACCATAATGCAGCCACCGCTATGCTTGAAAATATGAAAAGTGATACTCAGTTATGTTGGATTTGCCCCAAACAGAACACTTAGTATTCAGGACAAAAAGTTGCTTCATTTGACACTTTTTTTACAGTATTACTTTAGTGCCTTGTTGCAAACAGGATGCATGTTTTGGAATAGTTGTTTTATTCTGTACGGGCTTCCTTCTTTTCACTCTGTCATTTAGGTTAGTATTTTGGAGTAACTACAATGTTGTTGATACATGCTCAGTTTTCTCCTATTATTACAGCCATTAAACTCTGTTTTAAAATCACCATTGGCCTCATGGTGAAATCCCTGAGCGGTTTTCTTTGTCTCCAGCAACTGAGTTCGGAAGGACGCCTGTATCTTTGTAGTGACTGGGTGTATTGATACACCATCCGAATTGTAATTAATAACTTCAGCATGCTCAAAGTAATATTCAATGTCGGCTGTGTGGTTGAATCTGTGCTTGAAATTCACTACTTAACTGAGGGACCTTACAGATAATTGTATACAGTTGAAGTCGGAAGTTTACATACACTTCGGTTGGAGTCATTAAAACTCGTTCTTCAACAACTCCACAAATTTCTTGTTAAACTATAGTTTTGGCAAGTCGGTTAGGACATCTAACTTGTGCATGACACAAGTAATTTTTCCAACAATTGTTTACAGACAGATTATTTCACTTATAATCCACTGTATCACAATTCCAGTGGGTCAGAAGTTTACATACACTAAGTTGACTGCGCCTTTAAACAGCTTGAAAAATTCCAGAAAATGTCATGGCTTTAGTAGCTTCTGATAGGCTAATTGGCATAATTTGAGTCAAGTCTGGTTCATCCTTGGGAGCAATTTCCAAATGCCTGAAGGTACCACGTTCATCTGTACAAACAATAGTATGCAAGTATAAACACCATGGGATCACGCAGCCGTCATACCGCTCAGGAAGGAGACGCGTTCTGTCTCCTAGAGTGCTTTGGTGCGAAAAGTGCAAATCAATCCCAGAACAGCAGCAAAGGACCTTGTGAAGATGCTGGAGGAAACGGGTACAAAATATATATATCCACAGTAAAACGAGTCCTATATGGATATAACCTAAAAGGCCGCTCAGCAAGAAAGAAGCCACTGCTCCAAAACCACCATAAAAAAGCCAGACTACGGTTTGCTACTGCACATGGGGAAAAATATCGTACTTTTTGGAGAAATGTCCTCTGGTCTGATGAAACAAAAATAGAACCGTTTGACCATAATGACCATCATTATGTTTGGAGGAAAAAGGGGGAGGCTTGCAAGCCGAAGACCACCATACCAACCGTGAAGCATGGGGGTGGCAGCATCATGTTGAGGGGGTGCTTTGCTGCATGAGGGATTGGTGCACTACACAAAATAGATGGCATCATGAGGGAGGAAAATGATGTGGATATATTGAAGCAACATCAAATCAAAATCAAATCAAATTAATTTATATAGCCCTTCGTACATCAGCTGATATCTCAAAGTGCTGTACAGAAACCCAGCCTAAAACCCCAAACAGCAAGCAATGCATGTGACAGGAGCACGGTGGCTAGGAAAAACTCCCTAGGAAAAACTCCCTAGAAAGGCCAAAAACCTAGGAAGAAACCTAGAGAGGAACCAGGCTATGAGGGGTGGCCAGTCCTCTTCTGGCTGTGCCGGGTGGATATTATAACAGAACATGGTCAAGATGTTAAAATGTTCATAAATGACCAGCATGGTCAAATAATAATAATCATAGTAGTTGTCGAGGGTGCAACAAGCACGTCCGGTGAACAGGTCAGGGTTCCATAGCCGCAGGCAGAACAGTTGAAACTGGAGCAGCAGCATGGCCAGGTGGACTGGGGACAGCAAGTCAGGAAGTTAAAGCTTGGTCGCAAATGGGTCTTCCAAATGAACAATGACTTAAGGACAACAAAGTCAAGGTATTGGAGTGGCCATCATTTACATTTACGTCATTTTGCAGACGCTCTTATCCAGAGTGACTTACAAATTGGTGCATTCACCTTATGATATCCAGTGGAACAACCACTTTACAATAGTACATCTATATCTTTTTTGGGGGGAGGGTAGGGGGGGAGTTAGAAGGATTACTTAATCCTATCCCAGGTATTCCTTAAAGAGTTGGGGTTTCAGGTGTCTCCGGAAGGTGGTGATTGACTCCGCTGTCCTGGCATCGTGAGGGAGCTTGTTCCACCATTGGGGTGCCAGAGCAGCGAACAGTTTTGACTGGGCTGAGCGGGAACTGTGCTTCCGCAGAGGTAAGGAGGCGAGCAGGCCAGAGGTGGATGAACGCAGTGCCCTTGTTTGGGTGTAGGGACTGATCACAGCCTGAAGGTACGGAGGTGCTGTTCCCCTCACAGCTCCGTAGGCAAGCACCATGGTCTTGTAGCAGATGCGAGCTTCAACTGGAAGCCAGTGGAGTGTGCGGAGGAGCGTTCTGGATGAGTTGTAGGGGTTTGATGGCACAGGCAGGGAGCCCCGCCAACAGCGAGTTGCAGTAATCCAGACGGGAGATGACAAGTGCCTGGATTAGGACCTGCGCCGCTTCCTGTGTGAGGCAGGGTCGTACTCTGCGAATGTTGTAGAGCATGAACCTACAGGATCGGGTCACCACCTTGATGTTAGCGGAGAACTCCAGGGTCACGCCAAGGCTCTTAGCACTTTGGGAGGAGGACACAATGGAGTTGTCAACCGTGATGGCAAGTTCATGGAACAGGCAGTCCTTCCCCGGGAGGAAGAGCAGCTCCGTCTTGCCGAGGTTCAGCTTGAGGTGGTGATCCGTCATCCACACTGATATGTCTGCCAGACATGCAGAGATGCGATTCGCCACCTCGTTATCAGAAGGGGGAAAGGAGAAGATTAATTGTGTGTCGTCTGCGTAGCAATGATAGGAGAGACCATGTGAGGATACGACAGAGCCAAGTGACTTGGTGTATAGCGAGAATAGGAGAGGGCCTAGAACTGAGTCCTGGGGGACACCAATGGTGAGAGCAGGTGGTGCGGAGACGGATTCTCGCCATGCCACCTGGTAGGAGAGACCTGTCAGGTAGGACGCAATCCAAGAGTGAGCCGCGCCGAAGATGCCCAACTCGGAGAGGGTGGAGAGGAGGATCTGATGGTTCACAGTATCAAAGGCAGCAGATAGGTCTAGAAGGATGAGAGCAGAGGAGAGAGAGTTAGCTTTAGCAGTGCGGAGAGCCTCCGTGACACAGAGAAGAGCAGTCTCAGTTGAATGACCAGTCTTGAAACCTGACTGATTTGGATCAAGAAGGTCATTCTGAGAGAGATAGCAAGAGAGCTGGCCAAGGACGGCACGCTCAAGAGTTTTGGAGAGGAAAGAAAGAAGGGATACTGGTCTGTAGTTGTTGACATCGGAGGGATCGAAAGGCCTGACCTCAATCCTATAGAAAATGTGTGGGCAGAACTGAAAAAGTGTGTGTGAGCAAGGAGGCCTACAAACCTGACTCAGTTACACCAGCTCTGTCAGGAAGAATGGGCCAAAATTCACCCAACTTATTGTGGGAAGCTTGTGGAAGGCTACCTGAAACATTTGACCCAAGTTAAACAATTTAAAGGCAATGCTACCAAATACTAATTGAGTGTACAGTCGTGGCCAAAGGTTTTGAGAATGAGACAAATATTAATTTTCACAAAGTCTGCTGCCTCAGTTTGTATGATGGGAATTTGCATATACTCCACAATGTTATGAAGAGTGATCAGATGAATTGCAATTAATTGCAAGTCCCTCTTTGCCATGCAAATGAACTGAATCCCCTCCCAAAAACTTGTCCACTGCATTTCAGCCCTGCCACAAAAGGACCAGCTGACATCATGTCAGTGATTCTCTCATTAACACAGGTGTGAGTGTTAACGAGGACAAGGCTGGAGATCACTCTGTCATACTGATTGAGTTCGAATAACAGACTGGAAGCTTCAAAAGGAGGGTGGTGCTTGGAATCATTGTTCTTCCTCTGTCAACCACGGTTACCTGCAAGGAAACACGTGCTGTCATCATTGCTTTGCAAAAAAAGGGCTTCACAGGCAAGGATATTGCTGCCAGTAAATTGCACATAAATCAACCATTTATCGGATCATCAAGAACTTCAAGGAGAGCGGCTCAATTGTTGTGAAGAAGGCTTCAGGGCGCCCAAGAAAGTCCAGCAAGCACCAGGACCATCTCCTAAAGTTGATTCAGCTGCAGGATCATGGCACCACCAGTACAGAGCTTGCTCAGGAATGGCAGCAGGCAGGTGTGAGTGCATCTGCACGCACAGTGAGGTGAAGACTTTTGGAGGATGGCCTGGTGTCAAGAAGGACAGCAAAGAAGCCACTTCTCTCCAGGAAAAACATCAGGGACAGACTGATTTTCTGCAAAAAGATCGGGGATTGGACTGCTGAGTACTGGGGTAAAGTCATTTTCTCTGATGAATCCCCTTTCCGATTGTTTGGGGCATCCGGAAAAAAGCTTGTCCGGAGAAGACAAGGTGAGCACTACCATCAGTCCTGTGTCATGCCAACAGTAAAGCATCCTGAGACCATTCATGTGTGGGGTTGCTTCTCAGCCAAGGGAGTGGGCTCACTCACAATTTTGCCTAAGAACACAGCCATGAATAAAGAATGGTACCAACACATCCTCCGAGAGCAACTTCTCCCAACCATCCAGGAACAATTTGGTGACGAACAACGCCTTTTCCAGCATGATGGAGCACCTTGCCATAAGGCAAAAGTGATAACTAATTGGCTCGGGGAACAAAACCTCAATATTTTGGGTCCATGGACAGGAAACTCCCCAGACCTTAATCCCATTGAGAATTTGTGGTCAATCCTTAAGAGGTGGGTGGACAAACAAAACCCCACAAATTCTGACATACTCCAAGCATTGATTATGCAAGAATGGGCTGCCATCAGTCAGGATGTGGCTCAGAAGTTAATTGACAGCATGCCAGGGCGGATTGCAGAGGTCTTGAAAAAGAAGGGTCAACACTGCAAATATTGACTCTTTGCATCAACTCCATGTAATTGTCAATAAAGGCCTTTGACACTGATGAAATGCTTGTAATTATACTTCAGTATTCCATAGTAACATCTGACAAAAATATTTAAAGACACTGAGGCAGCAGACTGAAAATTAATATTTGTGTCATTCTCAAAACTTTTGGCCACGACTGTATGTAAACTTCTGACCCACTGGGAATGTGAAGAAAGAAATAAAAGCTGAAATAAATCATTCTCTCAACTATTATTCTGACATTTCACATTCTTAAAATAAAGTGGTGATCCTAACTGACCTAAGACAGGGAATTTTTCAAGGATTACATTTCAGGAATTGCGAAAAACAGGGTGGCAGGTAGCCTAGTGGTTTGAGCGTTGGACTAGTAACCGAAAGGTTGCAAGATCAAATCCCTGAGCTGAGAAGGTAAAAACCTGTCGTTCTGCCCCTGAACAAGGCAGTTAACCCACTGTTCCAATGCCGTCATTGATAATAAGAATTTGTTCTTAACTAACCTGCCTAGTTAAATAAAGGTAAAAAGAGTTTCAATGTGTTTTGCTAAGGTGTATGTAAACTTCTGACTTCAACTGTATGTATGGGGTACAGAGATGAGGTAGTCATAAAAGAAAATCATGTTAACCACTATTATTGCACACAGAGTCAATGCAACTTGTGATTTGTTAAGCAAATATTTACTCCCAAACTTTTTTAGGCTTTCCATAACAAAGGAGGTTTAATACTTACTTTTCATTCATTTGTAAAATGTTCTAAAAACAACATTCGACTTTGACATTATGGGGTATTATGTGTAGACAAGTGACACAACATCTAAATTTAATACATTTTAAAATCAGGCTGTAACAACAAAATGTTGAAAAAGTCAAGGGGTGTAACAACATTCCTTAATATAGGAAAGTAATAACTTAGTGGGCTATTAGACCACCATTTCTCTCTATGGGTATTTAGTGATCTAGATCAAACTTGAGGCAATTCAAATATCATAGATTGTAGTCTCATATCCATTGCAATTTAAAGGCAACCAACTATAAATATGTGTCATAGACCATGCATTTAAGAACATAAAATTCAAATAAAAAATGATAATATAGCAAAACAGATTGTCCAAAATATTTATTTTGATACTGATCTAAACCGAAGAAAAAATATCGAAATCAATAAACGACTGTAAGAGGTCATGCAGAATAATTTCACATTATTTACAAAAAAGGATAAAAGGTACCCTCTATCTACTGCACTCTCAGATATTGTGTGTCTGTCCTACAAAGCCTATTATCTTTAGTACCACAAAAGTACTCTCATAAACTCAGCAAAAAAAAGAAACATCCTCTCACTGTCAACTGCGTTTATTTTCAGCAAACTTAACATGTGTAAATATTTGTATGAACATAACAAGATTCAACAACTGAGACATGAACTGAACAAGTTCCACAGACATGTGACTAAAGGAAATGGAATAATGTGTCCCTGAACAAAGGGGGGAGGGGTCAAAATAAAAAATAAGTCAGTATCTGGTGTGGCCACCAGCTGCATTAAGTACTGCAGTGCATCTCCTCCTCATAGACTGCACCAGATTTGCCAGTTCTTGCTGTGAGATGTTACCCAACTCTTCTACAAAGGCACCTGCAAGTTCCCGGACATTTCTGGGGGGAATGGCCCTAGCCCTCACCCTCCGATCCAACAGGTCCCAGACGTGCTCAATGGGATTGAGATCCGGACTCTTCGCTGGGCATGGCAGAACACTGACATTCCTGTCCTGCAGGAAATCACGCAGAGAACGAGCAGTATGGCTGGTGGCATTGTCATGCTGGAGGGTCATGTCAGGATGAGCCTGCAGGAAGGGTACCACAAGAGGGAGGAGGATGTCTTTCCTGTAACTCACAGCGTTGAGATTGCCTGCAATGACAACAAGCTCAGTCCGATGATGCTGTGACACACTGCCCCAGACCATGACGGACCCTCCACCTCCAAATCGATCCCACTCCAGAGTACAGGCCTCGGTGTAACGCTCATTCCTTCGACGATAAACGCGAATCCGACCATCACCCCTGGTGAGACAAAACCGCGACTCGTCAGTGAAGAGCACTTTGCCAGTCCTGTCTGGTCCAGCGACGGTGGGTTTGTGCTCATAGGCGACATTGTTGCCGGTGATGTCTGGTTAGGACCTGCCTTACAACAGGCCTACAAGCCCTCAGTCCAGCCTCTCTCAGCCTATTGTGGACAGTCTGAGCACTGAGGGAGGGATTGTGCGTTCGTGGTGTAACTCGGGCAGTTGTTGTTGCCATCCTGTACCTGTCCCGCAGGTGTGATGTTCAGATGTACCGATCCTGTGCAGGTGTTGTTACACGTGGTCTGCCACTGCGAGGACGATCAGCTATCCGTCCTGTCTCCCTGTAGCGGTGTCTTAGGCATCTCACAGTATGGACATTGCAATTTATTGCCCTGGCCACAGCTGCAGTCCTCATCCCTCCTTGCAGCATGCCTAAGGCACGTTCACGCAGATGAGCAGGGACCCTGGGCATCTTTCTTTTGGTGTTTTTCAGAGTCAGTAGAAAGGCCTCTTTAGTGTCCTAAGTTTTCATAACTGTGACCTTAATTGCCTACCGTCTGTAAGCTGTTAGTGTCTTAACGACCGTTCCACATGTTCATTAATTGTTTATGGTTCATTGAACAAGCATGGGAAACAGTGTTTAACCTCTCTAGGGCAGGTGGCACCAAATCGTCCCACCTACGTAACAGCCAGTTGAATCCTGTGGCGCGATATTCAAATACCTTAGAAATGCTATTACTTCAATTTCTCAAACATATGACTATTTTACAGCATTTTAAAGACAAGACTCTCGTTAATCTAACCACACTGTCCGATTTCAAAAAGGCTTTACAACGAAATCAAAACATTAGATTATGTCAGCAGAGTACCCAGCCAGAAATAATCAGACACCCATTTTTCAAGCTAGCATATAATGTCACAAAAACCCAGAAGACAGCTAAATGCAGCACTAACCTTTGATGATCTTCATCAGATGACACACCTAGGACATTATGTTATACAATACATGCATGTTTTGTTCAATCAAGTTCATATTTATATCAAAAACCAGCTTTTTACATTAGCATGTGACGTTAAGAACTAGCATACCCCCCGCAAACTTCCGGCGAATTTACTAACAATTTACTAAATTACTCACGATAAACGTTCACAAAAAGCATAACAATTATTTTAAGAATTATAGATACAGAACTCCTCTATGCACTCGATATGACCGATTTTAAAATAGCTTTTCGGTGAAAGCACATTTTGCAATATTCTAAGTAGATAGCCCAGCCATCACAGGGCTAGCTATTTAGACACCCAGCAAGTTTAGCCTTCACCAAACTCCGATTTACTATTAGAAAAGTTTGATTACCTTCCCTGTTCTTCGTCAGAATGCACTCCCAGGACTTCTACTTCAATAACAAATGTTGGTTTGGTCCCAAATAATCCATAGTTATGTTCCAACAGCGGCGTTTTGTTCGTGCGTTCAAGACACTATCCGAATGGTAAATAAGGGTCACGCGCACGGCGCATTTCGTGACAAAAGATTTCTAAATATTTCATTACCGTACTTCGAAGCATGTCAACCGCTGTTTAAAATCAATTTTTATGCCATTTTTCTCGTAAAAAAGTGATAATATTCCGACCAGGAATCTGCAATTAGGTAAACAGACGAAAGAAAATACAGCATGGGGTCGACTCGGGCATGCGCCTAAGCCCTTTGTCCTCTGATCGGCCACTTGGCAAAGGCGATAATGTGTTTCAGCCTGTGGCTGCCTCGATATCGTTCAGCTTTTTCCCGGGCTCTGAGAGCCTATGGGAGCCGTAGGAAGTGTCACGTTACAGCTAAGATCCTAAATGTTCAATAAACAGAGCCAAGAACAACAACACCTTGTCAGACAGGCCACTTCCTGCATGAAATCTTCTCAGGTTTTTGCCTGCCATATGAGTTCTGTTTATACTCACAGACACCATTCAAACAGTTTTAGAAACTTTAGGGTGTTTTCTATCCAAAGCCAATAATTATATGCATATTCTAGTTACTGGGCAGGAGTAGTAACCAGATTAAATCGGGTACGTTTTTTATCCGGCCGTGTAAATACTGCCCCCTAGCCCTAACAGGTTTTAAACCCTTTACAATGAAGATCTGTGAAATTATTTGGATTTTTACAAATTATCTTTGAAGACGGTCCAGAAAAAGGGACATTTCTTTTTTTGCTGAGTTTATTATAGCTATGAGCAGCCAATAGTAACGAAGTACTTATTTTACAGTAACAAAAAACATTTATACAGTTGGTAGACTATAGGAAATTGCATACATTATCTGTAACCTACAACGTTGTGATAAAACCCTGGTATTACAAAATACTGCACTTTTGTATTAAACAATTTATAAATAAAAAGTGTTAATGCACTTGTAGTCACATTCATGTCATCGGTTGGTAGTAAAACAATTTGAATTTATCAATACAAAAACAGTCATTTTACGAGAAAACAACTTTGTCCTCGTTGGTAAAACCTGTCTGGTATGTAACTACTTCTAATGGTCAAATAACCTGAAATAGCATGTCTTGAGGGGTGCTGCTATATTAAGGAGTGAGACCATAGTATTACATATAGAACAGAATAATAGGATATGTGTATATTCTTGAAGGAAGTGGAATTCTACTGGAATAGCCATGTAATAAAACCTCAATTATCATCTGCATAGATTCCATGTTATGATTTGTACAGTAAAATACATTTAGGGCACCACTGCTTTCCTTTTATAATATGCATTTGAAAAGAGAAATGCTTAGAATAAATGTAAGGGTGTAGGCCTATATGCTTTGGCAATTATAGAAAAAAGTATCTGGCCTGGTTGGTATAGCAGACCTAGCTGAATTACAATTTGAAATCATTTAAAATACTTCCGCTGTGCTTGATTGAGCTTGTATGTTGCAATAGAACCAACAGAAAAGTCCCAGAAGTACAAACCTGGCAATCCAGGCAGGCAAAAAAAAAAAGCTCAAAGTATTTGAAACATTTCTAAAAGTATGTGAACCCAGGCCTCGTATGGAGTACAGTTGAAGTCGGAAGTTTACATACATCTTAGCCAAATACATTTAAACTCAGTTTTTCACAATTCCTGACATTTAATCCTAGTACAAATTCCCTGTCTTAGGTCAGTTAGGATCACCACTTTATTTTAAGAATGTGAAATGTCAGAATAATAGTAGAGAGAACGATTTACTTCAGCTTTTATTTCTTTAATCACATTCCCAGTGGGTCAGAAGTTTACATACACTCAATTAGTATTTGGTAGCATTGCCTTTAAATTGTTTAACTTGGGTCAAACGTTTCAGATAGCCTTCCACAAGCTTCCCACAATAAATTGGGTGAATTTTGGCCCATTCCTCCTGGCAGAGCTGGTGTAGGCCTCCTTGCTCACACATGCTTTTTCAGTTCTGGCCACAAATTTGGGATGGTGGTCTTCGGCTTGCAAGCCTCCCCCTTTTTCCTCCAAACATAACGATGGTCATTATGGCCAAATAGTTCTATTTTTGTTTCATCAGACCAGAGGACATTTCTCCAAAAAGTACAATCTTTGTCCCCATGTGCAGTTGCAAACCGTAGTCGGGCTTTTTATGGCGGTTTTGGAGCAGTGGCTTCTTCCTTGCTGAGCGGCCTTTCAGGTTATGTCCATATAGGACTCGTTTTACAGTGGATTTAGATACTTTTGTACAGGTTTCCTCCAGCATCTTCACAAGGTCCTTTGCTGTTGTTCTGGGATTGATTTGCACTTTTCGCACCAAAGTACGTTCATCTCTAGGAGACAGAACGCGTCTCCATCCTGAGCGGTATGACGGCTGCATGGTCCCATGGTGTTTATACTTGCGTACTATTGTTTGTACAGATGAACATGGTACCTTCAGGTGTTTGCAAATTGCTCCCAAGGATGAACCAGACTTGTGGAGGTCTACAAATCTTTTTCTTATGTCTTGGCTGATTTCTTTTGATTTTCCCATGATGTCAAGCAAAGAGGCACTGAGTTTGAAGGTAGGCCTTGAAATACATCCACAGGTACACCTCCAATTGACTCAAATGATGTCAAGTAGCCTATCAGAAGCTTCTAAAGCCATGACATCATTTTCTGGAATTTTCCAAGCTGTTTAAAGGCACAGTCAACTTAGTGTATGTAAACTTCTGACCCACTGGAATTGTGATACAGTGAATTATAAGTGAAACAATTTGTCTGTAAACAATTGTTGGAAAAATTACTTGTGTCATGTACAAAGTAGATGTCCTGACCGACTTGCCAAAACTATAGTTTTGTGGAGTGGTTGAAGAACGAGTTTTAATGACTCCAACCTTAAGTGTTTGTAAACTTCCGACTTCAAATGTACATGGAAGGAGAGAGCAGCAATGTCAAAGACACAAACGCGGAATTGTTACACCAATAACCCCTCCTCTGTAATCCAATGCCAGCGACTTAAAAATAAACCAGGGTTATGAACTGGTTCAAAGCGATGACATGTCCTACCCTGTAACTTCATCATAAGTGGGAGGGGAAATAATACTATAATAATAAAACTGTTTGACTGACATCATGAGGTATGATTCAAAATGCACACCACCACAGTACTTTCAGAAAGTAACAGATCATTATTGAAAATGACGCAACGTGTAAACTACACAATATTGGGTTTGCAGGTTTTGAAGTTTGAATTCACTACATAGGGCTCAGACTATAAAATGGTGTACCAATTATTAATAGATTTTACTATTCTACTATCAAACAATTACTAACCCTGCATATTTCAACACTGTTTGAACCCAAAGAAATATGTCCAAAACACAAGAGTATAAATACTGTATCAATAAAAATATATTTTTCTTTGAAATATATTTACTTATTGAGGCCACACTTTCTCAAACGTAAAAATTACAATAAATATAGCACGCTAGCAGTTAATAGCTTTTCCAGCGGGTAGATTTGTGAGGCATGTCCTCTGGTGTACTTGGTTGACCTGAACTTGTTACACATCCATCATAGTTGCTTGAACCATGCTGGAAATTACTATTTCAAATAAAATGATCTAGCCCACCCAGTAAGGTTTGGGATGGCTGTATAGTGTGAATCTAGTAAGAGCAATAGTGATGGATCGATCAGTCAATGTACTGTGAGAGCCAGCGGAAACCGTCTCCGTATCCCTGCCTCTTCAGAACACTACACATGAAGATCTCCATGGGCCTAAGGTTCAGCTCCTTCAGTGACACATTACCCTGAGGAGAGAAACACATAGGCAGAAGAGACAAGTAAAGATTACCCTCCATTCCAACCTTTTCCTTTGCATTGGAGTCAATGTGAGACTACAGAGTTACCATCATAAACTACTACAATGAAGTGGATCCTAACTGTACTCTAAATCAGTCATTTGTCATCCACATCTAATCATTGTCAATACTAGACCCAACTGCCTAGCTCTGTAGTAGTGTTCTCACAATACCAGTATTGCAAAACTACAATACCAGATTTACTTGGCAACTAGGAAAATACAAAGCAGACTTTAACTCTATGGTCCTTCAAAAATCTATTAAAAAACCTATGGAAAATAGTGTCGATTGTGTGCTTTCAAAATAAACCAACTGTGACAACATAATGCTGTTTCTTTCAACATTAGGACTGCTTTATGTTTTGTTTCTTTTTCTTCTTTACTTCCTAGTATGATGGTACTGGTACTATCTGATGTCAGTTGCTCTGGAGGCTGCTGCTCTAGAGGGTAAATTATGTTGTGTGCATTCAACAGTAAGCCCCTCTCCTCCTCACCTTTCCGGTAGTGTGTCCAATGAGTCCGAACATCCCTCGGAGTGCGTCTTCACTGATTGCCTCTTGACGGTCGATCTTATTCCCGAGGATAAGTACAGGCACGTTGTAAATGGTCTCGTCTGTTAGCAGCGCCTGGAGAGGGAGAATGTAGAGGGTCAGTTAAACCTCTAAAAGTTCTACTAAGGTAACATATGATATTGTTTGAAGATGGTCATACCATTGATCCTTTAGCTATTTCAGTTGGAATTTTAGAACCCCTTTAGGTATAAAACTAATTATAAAAAAATATCCTATAAAATATTTACATTTGGGCTTTACTACTATTGCCCTTAGAAACGCATTGAATAACACATGCATAAATGGCAAAAAAGACAGTCCAAAAAAGAAATAACAAGGAATAAGCTGTCTGTCCTATATCTAGGAGATATAAGAAAGCTCACAAATATTTGTTGTTTTAGACACATATTTAACCGCTTATTTTTGTTGGCCCAAAACTACCTCCATTAATTTGTATCGGTTACCTTGAGACTAGTTCTGTGACACTTGTGGGGGCCGTGTTCGTGAGAGTCATCTTTCCATGGAGTCGTCATATTAGTTAGTAGGCCAAACATTTTGGACGCTACAGACATTTTCGTGACGAGACCGATTTTCGGGATGTCTCCTGGTATGACAAACAGCTCTGCAATGCTGCCACTTTCCACCGCAGATGCGAAAGGGCGACATAGGCAGATGCAGTGGATTGGTATCTAGCTTAAAGATGCACTACGCAGAAATCGCTCCGACATTTCCTGTTTGCTAAAATAGTAATAGTTTGTTTAATTACAGTTTATGTGACAAAACAAACAAGTATAGTCTGGAGAATCATTGTACCATTTAAACGGCTGTGAAATACATTTTCCAGAAGCAAAAATATAGTATTTTCAGCTGTTTGAAGCTGGTGTACAAAACCGAAAGAAAAAGACTCAAAAGCTAAACAAAAGAATGGTGCCGGAGGGGATGACCAACTGATGACCAACTCCTAACCAACTGTGCTATTTTGTTATTTTTTTCACGTTGTTTGTAACTTTGTTTTATACTTATTTTGTGCATAATGTTGCTGCTACCGTCTCTTATGACCGAAAATAACTTCTGGACATCAGAACAGCGATTACTCACCTCGAACTGGAAGAATACTTTTTCTTTAACGAGTCTGACGCAAAATATATCCTGATTTCTCGGGAACGGGCCCAAATCCCCGTCATTTGCGTGAAGAAAAGACGGAGAAAAAGGGGGCGGAGGTAAGGCTGCCTTCTGAGAATTTGTAGGCGAGTGAGTAAACCTCCACTACCATCTGTTCTATTGGCCATCATTGGAAAAGAAAATGGATGATATACGATCAAGACTATCCTACCAACGGGATATGAAAAACTGTAATATCTTATGTTTCACGAGTCGTGGCTGAACAACAACACGGATAATGTAGAGCTGGCGGGATTTTCCATGTATCGGCAGGACAGAGAAGCTACGTCTGGTAAGACGAGTGGCGGGGGTGTGTGTCTATTTGTCAACAGCTGGTGCGCGATGTCTAATATTAAAGAAGTCTCGAGGTATTGCTCGCCTGAGGTAGAGTACCTTATGATAAGCTGTAGACCACACTATCTACCAAGAGAGTTCTCATCTATATTATATTATTCGTAGCTGTCTATTTACCACCACTAACCGATGCTGGCACTAAGACAGCACTCAACCAGCTGTATAAGGCCATAAGCAAACAAGAAAATGCTCATCCAGAAGTGGCGCTCCTAGTGGCCGGGGACTTTAATGCAGGCAAACTTAAATCCATTTTACCTCATTTCTACCAGCATGTCACATGTGTAACCAGAGGAGAAAAAAAACAACTCTAGATCACCTTTACGCCACACACAAAGATGCATACAAAGCTCTCCCTCGCCCTTCATTTGGCAAATATGACCATAATTCTATCCTCCTGATTCCTGCTTACAAGCAAAAACTAAAGCAGGAAGTACCAGTGACTCACTCGACACGGAAGTGGTCAGATGACGTGGATGCTACGCTACAGGACTGTTTTGCTAGCACAGACTGGGAAATGGTCCGGGACTCATCCAATGGCATTGAGGTGTATACCACCTCAGTCATCGGCTTCATCAATAAGCGCATCGACAACGACATAGTCGTCCCCACAGTGACCATACGTACATATCCCAACCAGAAACCATGGATTACAAGCAACATCCCCATCGAGCTAAAGGCTGTTTATGTGATGCGGATGATGCTTGTAATCCATTGCTTCTGGTTGGGATATGTACGTATGGTCACTGTGGGGAGGACGTCGTCAATGCACTTATTGATGAAGACGATGACTGCTAAGCCCTCAGACGAACCATCAAACAGGCAAAGCGTCAATACAGGATTAAGATTGAACCCTATTACACCGGCTCTGACGCTCGTCGGATGTGGCAGGGCTTGAAAACTGTTACGGAGTACAAAGGGAAACCCAGCTGCGAGCTGCCAAGTGACGCGAGCCTACCAGACGAGCTAAATGCCTTTTATGCAACACTGAAGCATGCATGAGAGCACCAGCTGTTCCAGACGACTGTGTGATAACGCTCTCGGTAGCTGATGTGAGTAAGACCTTTAAACAGGTCAACATTCACAAAGCCGCAGGGCCAGACGGATTACCAGGATGTGTACTCAAAGCCAACTGGCAAGTGTCTTCACTGACATTTTCAACCTCTCCTTGACCGAGTCTATAATACCTACATGTTTCAAGCATACCACCATAGTTCCTGTGCCCAAGAAAGCAAAGGTAACCTGCCTAAATTATTACCGGCCCGTAGCACTTACATCGGTGGCCATGAAGTGCTTTGAAAGTCTGGTCATGGCTCACATCATCATCCCAGATACCCTAGACCCACTCCAATTCACATACCGCCCCAACATATCCACAGATGATGCAATCTCTATTGCACTCCACACTGCCCTTTCCCACTTGGACAAAAGGAACACCTATGTGTGAATGCTGTTCATGGACTACAGCTCAGCGTTCAACACCATAGTGCCCACAAAGCTCATTACTAAGCTAAGGACCCTGGGACTAAACACCTCCCTCTGCAACTGGATCCTGGACTTCCTGACGGGCCGCCCGCAGGTGGTAAGGGTAGGCAACAACACGTCTGCCACGCTGATCCTCAACACTGGAGCCCCTCAGAGGTGAATGCTTAGTCCCCTCATGTACTCCCTGTTCACCCACGACTGCTTGGCCAAACACGACTCCAACACCATCATTACGTCTGCTGACGACAACAGTGTTAAGCCTGATTAGCGACAACGATGAGACAGCCTATAGGGAGGAGCCTATAGGGAGGAGCCTATAGGAGAGACCTGGCAGTGTGGTGCCAGGACAGCACCCTCTCCCTCAATGTGATCAAGACAAAGGAGTGATCATGGACTACAGGAAAAGGCAGGCCGAACAGGCCCCCATTAACATCGACCGGGCTGTAGTGGAGCGGGTCGAGAGTTTCAAGTTCCTTGGTGTCCATGTCACCAACGAACTATCATGGTCCAAACACACCAAGACAGTCGTGAAGAGGGCACTATATCTTTTCCACCTCAGGAGACTGAAAATATTTGGCATGGGTCCCCAGATCCTCAAAGTTCTGCAGCTGCACCATCGAGAGCATCCTGACCGGTTGCATCACCGTCTGGTATGGCAACTGCTCAGCATCTGACCGTAAGGCAGTGGTAGTGGCTTCCTGCCATCCAGGACCTATATACTAGGTGGTGTCAGAGGAAAGCCCAAAAAATTGTCAAAGACTCCAGTCACCCAAGTCATAGACTGTTCTCTCTGATACCGCACAGCAAGCGGTACCGGAGCGCCAAGACTAGGACCAAAAGGCTCCTTAACAGCTTCTACCACCAAGCCATAAGACTGCTGAACAATTAATCAAATGGCCACCCGGACTATTTACATTGACACCCCCCCATTTGCTGCTACTCGCTGTTTATTATCTATGCATAGTCACTTTACCTTTACCTACATGTACAAATTACCTCGACTAACCTGTACCTCCGCACATTGAATTGGTACCTGTACCCCCTGTATATAGTCTTGTTATTGTTATTTAAATTGTGTACGTTTTTTCATTTTTGATTTACTTTCCTTTATTTGGTAAATGTTCTCTTAACTCTTCCTTTAACTGCATTGTTGGTCAAGGGCTTGTAAGTAAGCATTTCACGGTAAGGTCTACACCTGTTGTAGTCGACGCATGTGACAAATAAAGTTTGATTTGATTTGAAATAGCGCACATAGAACTGATCTACCATTTCTTAGACTTGTTTTCAACGAGTGACAGATCTATAACTCAAATTTCTATGTGACTTTTTCAGGGGTCGCCCAAAAAGTCACATATCGCAGCTTTAAACTGATGGATTTCGATCAGGATTTTTGTATTATGTTCATTAAGTTGATGCACAGGTGCGTCAATAGACTCTTAAGGATTAATGCCCTGCTCATCAGTGAAAAGCAATGGTGTATTGATTAGCATTAAGCCATACAATAACTACTGGGTGTAAGATACTGTATACTGCTTATTTACTACTACTATTTATTTTCTTTGTTGAATTGTGTTGGGGGGGCTTACATCCAGTTCAATTTTGGCTTCTTGTAGTCTCTCATGGTCTGCACAATCCACCAGGTAAACTATACCATTTATAGCTGGGAGGTAGTTCTTCCAGATTCTTCTGGCTGTGAGTGAAAATCAAAGCAGTTTCATTGATCACAAGTAACTTGTCACTGCCACTTAAGCCTTAGTATCACCTGAAGATTTAAAGACTTAACCATAAGTTAACCAAGTTTGAGTTCTAATGTGTACCTTGTGTGTGACCACCAAGATCAAATGTTGTGAACGTCATCCCAGCAATGGTTAACTCTTCTGATGCTGTGGGACAGAGGCAGACAAATAGACTACTTTAGGAACACCAGACAAAGGTCATTCAATGAGAGCATTTAAAAGAGAACGATGGACAGCCATAGGTAAGTAAGCAAGGTGACTGAACCTCCTTTGCCTTACTGGGATGTAGTGTTGGCACATGCTGTCCCAGTCGGTCATCTCTGAGCATGTGCAGTAGGGTTGTTTTCCCAGCATTGTCCAAACCAAGGAACACCAGTTTCCCAGACTTCTTATACAAACCTGGAGGGAGATACAAGCGAAGAGACAACCTATTTACCATAACATTTTATGTAGGAAAATATGATGCTGACAATACGACATGGGATTGAATACCTGATCTGACCATAATATGATTAGGTTAGGAATGTGATTGAGAAAGAAAACACAGTTATTGGTACAGCATGAGTCAAACGCTACAGATACACTCAGAAATAAAGTTGATCACTCTTCAGTAAGTAATGAATCTTTCTTCAGTAGTTAGTTTTAATGATTGAATGGTTTAAATTGTATTATAAACTGGGTGGTTCGAGCCCTGAATGCTGATTGGCTGACAGCCGTGGTATATCAGACCGTATACCACGGGTATGACAAAACATTTATTTTTACAGCTCTAATTACGTTGGTAACCAGTTTATAATAGCAATAAGGCACCTCAGGGCTTTGTGATTTATGGCCAATATACTACGGCTAAGGGTTGTATCCAGGCACTCCCCGTTGCGTCACGCATAAGAACAGCCCTTAGCCGTGGTATATTGGCCATATACCACACCTCCTCTAGCCTTATAGCTTAAATGCACTGTACCTAGTAACTGCAGCACACCACTGAGGCCTCTGTAGATCCAGTTAAATATAAACGACATGTCTGTTATCTTCACCTGAAACAGAACGGTTAAATAACAGTCACTTACAGAGTTAATGAAAATCCTGACGGTACTTAACTCTTATCTATACTCGGCTTTATTCGTTAGAGGACAGACAAGGGCCAACTACAACTCTGCCACGCAAGAGAAAGTTAGACATATTGCCTCTACACATTGCTTCTGGCTCTACCCATTTCTATACCCATATACTTCACATCTTATTTGTGAAAGAGCAAGTAAAGTGCTGGCCCCAAGTTTTCCAGACATTTTCCATATGCACAGAATTTCTCTCAAATTTTGTGCACAAATTTGTTTACATCCCTGTTAGTGAACATTTCTCCTTTGCCAAGATAATCCATCCACCTGACAGGTGTGGTATATCAAGAAGCTGATTAAACAGCATGATCATTACACAGGTGCACCTAGTGCTGGGGCCACTAAAATGTGCTGTTGTCACACAACACAATACCTGTAACGCCCTGGCCATAGAGAGGGGTTTTTTGTTCTTTATTTTGGTTAGGCCAGGGTGTTACATTGGGTGGGCGTTCTATGTTCTTTTTCTAGGTTTTTGTATTTCTGTGTTTTGGGCCGTGTGTGGCTCCCAATCAGGCACAGCTGAAGTTCGTTGTTGTTGATTGGGAGTAACACATAAGGAGCATGTTTTTCCTTTGGGTTTTGTGGGTAATTGTATTTTGTTCGTTTTGTACCTAGCAGAACTGTAGGCTGTCGTTCATTTTCATGTTTTGTTTAAAGTGTTTCTATTAATTAAATATTGAATATGAACACTCACTCTGCTGCGTATTGGTCCACCTTTTCCGACGATGACTTCTCTGTTTCATCTGACGACGAAGACAGCCGTTACAGAATTACCCACCAACAACGGACCAAGCAGCGGAGGAAGGAGAAGCGCCAGGAGAGGAGCGTTCAGGATTCGTGGACTTGGGAGGAAATCCTGGACGTGAAAGGTCCATGGGCTCAAGCTGGGGATTATCGCCGCCCGCAGTGGGAGATCGAGGCGGCAAGAGCTGAGAGGCGCTGGTACGAGGAAAGGGAGCGCAGCAGACACGAGAGGCAGCCCCAAAATGTATTTGGGGCTGCCTTTGTTAAATCATCACCCGTTTGGCGGAGTAGGCTGTGATTCGATGATAAATTAACAGGCACCGCATTGATTATATGCAACGCAGGACAAGCTAGTTAAACTAGTAATATTATCAACCATGAGTAGTTAACTAGTGATTATGTTAAGATTGATTGTTTTTTATAAGATAAGTTTAATGCTAGCTAGCAACTTACCTTGGCTCCTTGCTGCACTCGCGTAACAGGTGGTCAGCCTGCCACACAGTCTCCTCGTGGATTACAATGTAATCGGCCATAATCGGTGTCCAAAAATGCCGATTACCAATTGTTATGAAAACTTGAAATCGGCCCTTATTAATTGGCCATGACCTCTAATCAATATATTCAGCTATTTACTCAGATTCTAAAATGCTAATTAGCATCAAAGTAGACATCATGCCACACTACAAATCTGCAGCTCCTGCACTTCATCTCTAGCTGACACCTTTGCTAACAGGTAGTGTCAATTTAAAATTTGCACAAGACAGCTCACAGAATTGTCAATTTAAAGAAATGTAGCCAATTTATTAATTGCTAAATGTAGCTAACATTAGATAGAATCTCTGGATTAACTTACATTTGCCTCGATTTCGCTGGCTCATCCAGATCACCATGGCATTTGTAGTTCTTTATGATAGCCACATTAGCATTTCATTTTTGGGGTGGCAAATACAGGTGAACATATTGTTAAGTCACCTTCTCCTAGAGATTTGCAGGTATATCAAAACGTCATGCCAGGGTAAGCCTACACAAAAGACAGACCTTATTTTATGGTGGAAAAAAACAATTGAAACCATTTCTAGATTTCATGGGTATTACGACCAATGTTCCCTCAAATTTTTTGGGCACTGAGCAGATTTCAGGTTTTCTGAGAGCAAATTTCAATGACTTGTGAAATTTCTGTGCAACTTCCAGTGTGTGTTTTACTGTGACCACTGTGGCTGTACCCACTTTAAGTTAGTTTTAAGTGGCCAAGAAGGCTACTGTGGCTATTTGATCATAATGTACGCCTACCATTAAAAACAATGGAGAAAATGCATCCCATTACATTTTAACATGGAAATAGCTGTTCTACCATTCAGCCTACAGTAGCAGCCAATGTGTGGTGTTCAGGCCTATATACCATAAGACTTTTGAAGAAAGAAAAACAACACTTTACAAAATAAAATGCATTATTATTCCCATACTATTATTACAGAGAATCAGACAAATTATATTGGCAAATTATATTTGACTCGCTTTTCAAAGAGGTCTAGAAATGTATATGTTTTGTGCTCTTGTAGGAAGCAATCACAGCCCTATTGCTGACTACAAATGATCTATAACTGGGCTAATAACTCACTAACTAGCAAAGGATATGAACAAAATGTGCACACGTGGCTACATGCAGCTCTCACTTTGATCTCAAATCAAGCTCATCTACCCACGACCGCTCATGCTGTAAACACAGTCTGTGTAGAGTAAGGGCTGAGTAGTGCATGTCAACTCAATAGAATCCTACTCCGATAAGTTCTGCCAACAACAAAATCTCTTGCATAGTTCATTTTGTATCGGTATGTTGCATTGAAAGTGGCTAATATTGCATTGATTCGATCACAATTGCCACAGTAAAGGGAAACATTGATAGTGTTTACAGAAAAAACTCTAGAACAGTGGACACCAACCTTTCCTGAGTGAGTCAAAATGCAAGCCTAGATCTACCATTAACATTTTTTTTTAAGTCATGTTTAAAAAAAAGTCTACGCAACATTAACCAATTTTAAACAGTACTGTAACAATTAAGTTTGTGCAGTAAGCTATAGGCCCAATACATTATCACCGCATATTGGCTTTGCTTTAATTGCCCTGCCAATGCATTGTTGTTCTTGACCAATCTTTTTTAATTATATTTCAACATTTGAGGTAGGCTATATGTTCACACCATTAATAGATATGTTGTTGTATTACTTGTGAAGCACAGCTGAGTGAGTGTAACAGATAGGAAATCCCTGATTTTGTAGGGTTTTCCTCAGATCATCCTTGGGAGGTTGAGCAACAAACTGAGCTGTGTCTCTGTTGCCCAACACATTTAACTTCACCACAGTATCTAGTAGTAGTGGCTAGGGTTGCAAAGAGTCGGAAACTTTACGGTAAATTTCAGGAAAAGTGAACCTTTTTTGTGGGATACACATAAGGTAATTTATTCTTGGTCTTGTGGCATATTTTGGTTAAACTATCCCCAATTCAATGGAATTGCAACCCTCTGCATGCACAGTGCATTCTTCCATCACATGTACAGCTGATTCTCAAGATCTTGCACACTAATGAGATGCTTTGAGCCCACACTACTACACTGTCTGATCCAAGGACTACATGCTTTCTGGTAAGTTTTGATTACAATACTGTGTGGGGTGAATATATTTTATATGACATACATTATTTTTTGTTAACTAGTAAATAGTAGACTACAGCAAAGTGTGTTTAAATCATTTCTAACTTGTTAACAATTTCTGCTAGTTAGTTTTTGCTACCATGTGGGTTTAGCTTGCTTGAGCCTGCTAACTGAGTGTTAATTCACCTGTTTCCATACATGTTTCATTTTAAAATATGTAAAAAGGAGTTTAATCTAACTGCTTAACTATTTATCTGTACATTGAATTGTATCTGTATTTTTTTTACTCATTTTTTTCTAATTTTTACATGAAAATGCCACGGGCACTATCTGATGTGTGGAGACATTTCACTGCAGCTAATGTATAGGGAAAAGCTGTGTACATTTGCAAATATTGTGCCAAATCCCTCTATTTGAGGTGAAAATGATGAATCAGACACCTTATCAATAGATGGCAACAGCTCACGGTCCTCCTGGAATCAGAAGTGTTTTTGACTCAATGGAGGAACGTAGTCAGAGAAATGCTGATGAATGTCTTGCTCGAGCTGTGTATGCAACTGGTTCACCTCTGATGCTCACAGGCAATGGAAGAGATTTCTGAATGTTCATCGCCCAGCATACACCCCTCCAACCAGACATGCTTCATCTACTCATTTGCTGGGTGCAGAGTTTAACAGAGTTCAAGTAAAGGTCAAGCAAATCATAGAGAAAGCAGACTGTATTGCAATCATCTCTGATGGGTGGTCGAATGTTCGTGGGCAAGGAATAATTAACTACATCATCTCCACCCCTCAACCAGTATTCTACAAGAGCACAGACACAAGGGACAACAGACACACCGGTCTCTACATTGCAGATGAGCTGAAGGCAGTCATCAATGACCTTGGACCACAGAAGGTATTTGCACTGGTGACAGACAATGCTGTGAACATGAAGGCTGCTTGGTCTAAAGTGGAGGAGTCCTACCCTCACATCACACCCATTGGCTGTGCTGCTCATGCATTGAATCTGCTCCTCAAAGACATCATGGCACTGAAAACAATGGATACACTCTACAAGAGAGCCAAGAAAATGGTTAGGTATGTGAAGGGACATCAAGTTATAGCTGCAATCTACCTCACCAAGCAAAGTGAGAAGAATATGAGCACCACATTGAAGCTGCCCAGCAACACCTGTTGGGGTGGTGTTGTCATCATGTTTGACAGTCTCCTGGAGGGGAAGGACTCTCTCCAAGAAATAGCCATATCACAGTCTGCCGATATGGACAGCCCCATCAAGAAGATCCTCCTGGATTATGTATTTTGGGAGAGTGGTAAACAGCCTGAAACCTATAGCAGCAGCCATTGCACAGATTGAGGGAGACAATGCCATCCTGTCTGATGTTGGAGGTTGGAAAGTGACAGTGAAAGTGACATCAGTCTGATGTTCAAGAGGGGGACATTGAGGAGGTCTACATGGAAGCCTGAGAGGAAGACAACCAAAGCTTTAGTTTCTAGACTATTATTTTACAGATGTATGTTGAAAACGTTTTTGGGAGATGCGATGGATCATTCAATATTCCCTTTTGTTGTTCAGTGAAATCATCCCATGTGAAGAGTCACATTTAATTAAAGTTCAATTTGTAACAAATTGTTTTTTTTTTATTTCTATTGGAAGGATTTAATAATTTGCAATTGTCTACTTATGATAGGGTAAAAGGTTTATGTTTCTGTCTCCATATGATATGGTAAATAATCCAATGCAAAAAATATATACATTTAAATGGTATTAATATTAATTTGCATATTCCCACGTAAACTTTCCATCTCTGAATATTCCCCAAAATGTGCAACCCTAGTAGTGGCACCTTCCCTAATAGTATAGGGTGAAAAATGACAAAAAACTCACTGTATGCAGCCCCTCAGATTACGTGGTTAATAGCATGGCGCATCCACCCGCAATACATCCAAATACCTATGACAGGTTAGGCCCCTTACCCCAAGGCAGTAGTAATTTAAAGATGGTTCTGCTTTAAAATAATGAAAATATATTGCCAGTTTTAGGCAACACAACAGGCACAATTTCACAGAATAACCTATAACCTACTGTAACCTAACTCACGTGCAAGGTTAGCCTAGCTTGAAGACACTATACCAGATATCCCAATAACAAACAAAAATAACGAATGACACCCGTTACTGTGTTCATGGAGTCTGTATGAGGGCTAATAGAAGTAGACTGCAACGTTGTCACGGTAATATTATTCTCCTTTGAATGGCTAATTAGGCCTAAATGTTCATTATTAACAGTGTCCCTTCTTATCCTTGCCCTACTATGTAATGTCAAACAACTGAAAAGTCCCCAACTTTAGATGTCCTCCTTCAGGTCATAAACACAAAGTTCAATTACTTCCACGGGAATCACTCCGGTGGGTAACGTTAGAAAGCTAGCATCACTCTGGCGAAAATGACAGTCATTCGGTGGTATGGAACAATCCTCTTCCAGAACTAGCACGTCCTCTTTCTCCAACGATACTCAGAGGTAAGTTACTTTCTGAATCCGGCTCCTCTACTCGTTATCGTTCTTTCTTTCCTCCTTTTACAACACACTTGCCTGCGCACTCCCTGGCGCCATCTCTCCCGGGGATCTTTTTAGAACAGGTGTTGTGCGGAAAATCTCCCCCCTGTTAGAATTCTCCCCCCCTTCGCGTTCTTCATTGCTGCGACTTGTTTGCTAGTTGAGATTTCTGCTCTTCATTCCGTTGTCAGTTTAGCCTACATTTCACTGATCTTAGTAGCAGAAAGCATTTTTGTCTGCAGTTTTCGGTTTGGCTATTTGTTTCAAGTGTATGTGGCGGTTCTTGCTTGTATGACGCCTTGGGCGAACCACCCCTTTCAGCGCCCGCCCGCACCCGGGGGTCAAGATGCTGCGCTGGGCAGCTGCCCATGTCTCCCGTACCTAAATCCGCTACTGATTTGTATTAGTCTATAAATAAATATCTTTGCCAAAATTCGTCATCTCTCACATGTCTTATTCGACAAGTATTTTTTAAAGTGTAAGATAATTCAGCCATAGTTGTTCTTAAATGTTTATTGCTTGCCAACATTTTACTCCCTCTATGTTTAAGATAAAACCCATACATTAATTATTAATTTCGGTTGCTTATCCTGACGTGAAATTTGTTCTATAGAAAGTATTTGACTCTGTGTGACACAGAAAGTATTTGACTCTAGCCACATAATTAAGGAAATTAGAAGGGAGGGGGGAATTCTGGCAGGGGGGAGATTTTCGGCACAACACCAGCCGTTATGTCACCTGGCTCACAGTAGTCTTGGAAAGCCATATTCATAGACTCTGCCACATGAGCATACATTTAAATAATTTTCTTTTTCTGGGCTGATGGTACATGCATATCTGAAGGTCAGTCTGCCTCAACATCCCTCCACTCTCCCTTTCCTCCACTGACACTGACCAAAAAGGGCCACCATCTTCCAGCTGATGGTGAAACTCGAGTCAAATGGCATTATTTCTGCCACATGCACAAATTCATGTTACTCCTATGAACAGAGAAAGTGAAATATTCCTTGACATAAACCCCCCAAGCCACTAATAATAACACAAGCCACTTTCCTACACGCTGCTGCAGTGCTTGTTGTAGCGCTGAGTGGAAATAGGAAGAACACACATTTTATGGCTAATAAAAGTGTTGACAGTGCCGAGTAAGAACTTAAACATGAACTCACTAATAAAAACATCTTTGCTGTATTTGTTGACAGTCTCTGCATTGAGCATGGTGATCTTAGGCTTGTGTGCAGCTTCTCAGCCATGGAAATCCATTTCATGAAGCTCCTGAGGAACAGTTCGTGCCCAGAGGTAGATTAGAACTCAGTAGTGAGTGTTGCAACCGAGGACTGTCAATTTTTACACTCTACAGCACTCAGTGATCCCATTCTGTGAGCTTGTGTGGCCTACCACTTTGTGGCTGTGTTTGTCTATGGAGATTGCATGGCGGTGTGCTCAATTTTATACACCTGTCAGCAACAGATGTGGCTGAAATACCCTAATCCACTAATTTTGATGGTGTGTCCACATTTGTGTATATATAGTGCAGGTAGACAACTGTCACCCATTCACACTAACAGGGAGCTGGCTAACTGATCATAGCAGTCAGACTGTTCATAAAAATAGTCCAGCAAGAACAAATTGTGGCTACAGATGACATTTGATACCTCTGGGGCAGCCATGACTGACTGATACACACATCACATTCTTGATAGTGTCTACTAACTTGCTGTGTGAATATCATGACAGTGACCTTAAGGAATGCAACAACTAATTCTAGAGTTTACCTATATCTGCCCGGCTATGATAAAACTCAAGGTTATTGGAGTAAGATTGGTTATTGACTATAGATATACACTAGACATTACTGCTGTGCAATTGTTACAATGGACAATATAATATCATAGCTATAGGCCTACTGTTGACACCATATAGAAATCCAGTTTGGAAGCAGGTGACTGTAAACTTGCAACATCAGCGTTGCTGGAATAAACATCAGTGTAAACAAACAACCCACTCCAATTGATCAAACTCAAAGCATACTGGCCTGATTTTCTGATAAACAAGTGTGTAATGTTGATTTTCATGGAACTGATGGCAAAAAATGTAATAATTTACCTTGTGTCCGTGGCTCTAACACTCCGTCCCGTTACTTTTGGTCAAGGCTTATTTTCCGTGAATGACTGGTCCAAAAATAATTTGACAGTTTACCGGAACTGCGTAACAACTACTATTGGGACAGGCGTCACGTCAAATTACGATCCTATACCTTTATATAATTTGATTTTCTAAGACAAGGAACTCAGTCTCACATCAAAACAAAGTTTATATATTTTTCGAATCTAAAAATACACGAATGGCAATTTGTAGTCGCACCACTACTATGCAGAGAATGTCCCATAGGGCGGCGGACAATTGCCCCAGCGTCGTCCGGGTTAGGGGAGGATTAGGTCGCTGTATGCCGTCATTGTAAATAAGAATTTGTTCTTAACTGACTTGCCTAGTTAAATAAAAGGTTAAAAAAATTAAATTACAATTCCTGAGCGCCTTGGTATAGAAAATGACCGCTAGATGGCAGTAGAACACAACATACAAACGTGTCTTTTCCACAGTACAGTATTCGACTGTTCTAGCAAAGGGTAACCAAATCAGCCCTCATCTACATGTCAGCTGGGTAACAGAGTACAACTTCCTACAAAATAATGTCAGAGCAAATAAAATTGAAGGTTACTACAATTCTTTACATTATCCAACAAAACGATCATAGTATTTTTGTTTTACAGTAAAAGCTTTATTAAAGGAATTACGATCCCATACAGTACATATAGTAGCTAGCTATAGGAAGCACACTACCAGTACTATCTGTTCGACAGCACATCTCCAATGAGACCTTTGTTAAATAACAGTAACAACACATTTCCTCAGACATTATTTCACTCTTTTTGTCCCATCTTCTCTTATCTTCAGAGTATGGAGAAGAAAGTCTATTCTTTCGCAGCCACACCCCCAACTGTCATTAAGTCTATGATCTACAAGTACACTTGCTAAACAGGTGAGACACTGGTCCATTGAGTCTTCGTCTTAAAGTTACTCCTTCTCATAGTAGAACCATTTATCCACTGGAAATAGAAAATCACATGATTAGATGTGTACAGAGTAAGTCAAGTGTTTTATTTTATTTTTACCTTTATTTAACTAGGCAAGTCAGTTAAGAACAAATTCTTATTTTCCATGATGGCCTAGGAACTGTGGGTTAACTGCCTTGTTTAGGGGGAGAACAACAGATTTTTACCTTGTCAGCTCAGGGATTCGATCTTGCAACCTTTCGCTTACTAGTCCAATACTCTAACCACTAGGCTACCTGCCGCCCCAGTGAATTCACATGAATCCATTGGGTCAATTCCATTTCAATTCAAGAAGTAAACTGAAATTCCAATTTTCCCCACTGACGAAAAATGTAATTGGAATCTTAGCTTACTTCCTGAATAGCAATGGAATTGACCGTCATAAAATAAAATACGTGTGTACAACCATGCAGTCCTTTCCTATCATTCCAGGTTGGTCATAAAATGACCATAAAGAGTGGGAGGTTTACAATACGTCAAATAAACATCTGAGTCAAGGCAGGATCCAATACGTAAATATATGATCATAGCAAGGATCATTATTAACTATGGGAGTTATTTAATTTTTGTTGATTCATTTAGATCCGTTTTTATTATATGTTCAAGCAAATAGGCAGACTTATCCAAATAACAATTGCATTGTCAGCGCACGTCCAACACCTTTTCACGATATTCAATAAAAAAAAGTAGATTCATAGTACACGTTTCACAATCTTGAGGTAAAAATGATTTTAAAGAGACATACCTGAGCAGGGGATAGGATCTTCGGGTCCACAAGTGGTTGTCTAAAAAAAAAATCAAAATAAATACACAGAATTGGATGGTCTGATTGAGCAATTTATAAATGTATATGCTAGACATGTTTGACCACAGCAGAGGCATGTAGGAGCACAGCACATAAAGGAGAGAGGTCTGACCCGACCCTGAAGTTCTAGAAACTAGCCATAGAGAAGCAGAAGGTACTGACCCCTTCTATGACAGCCTTGGCCTCGTCCGTGGAGCAGCAGAAGGGACTGTCGCCAGCCGACACACACGTGTTTTTACTGCAGGATTGGAGAAAAAGGTCACATCAGTCAGGTATTCATTCATTTTGTATTCAGATTTAAACAAGTTCTTGCTTGTTGCTATAGTTCTTCAGAAGTAAGGTCTAATTTCACAAATGAAGTGGCGGGGCTTACATGTTGGAATTACGGATTAGGCCTTTAAAGATTGATCTAATTTACAGTAATGATATTAAGACAATGGGACTGTAACAAATGCCAGTTTTAGAGGTATTTTACTGTACAAGGATTGCAAATCGTGTATGCTCTCCTCACCAGTTGAGTCCTCCAGAGTTGGTCTTCTGAGAGATAAGTGCCTTCCAGAAGCCATGGGTGCTCTTGATTGTCTCAATGGCAAATTCCTGACAAGGAAACACACAGAGCTGAGGCTGTTGTAGGGCAAGGAAACATCCAGTTTGGGGTGGTTTTCCGGACACAGATTAAACCTACTCCTGGAAAATGCAAACTCAATGGAGAATCCCAAATGTGAGTGCATTTTAGTCCAGGATAGTCTTAATCTATGTCCGTGAAACCAGCCCTTTGCATTTCTGTATTTTAGCTGAACCGATCAATTTAAAACAAGCCTGTATTGAACTTCATTGGACACTGTATATGGTAAAAAGGTTATTGCATCCTCAGGGACATACTATGTTGCAACAGGATAATACAACCCTATGGGTCTTGCAAAATAAATGTCAGTTCTTGTACAACAAACTGAATTTGCCTCTATTTGGCCAACACAATGTAGGCTTGGTACCAGACTTTACCTGCATTCAACAACGCAACATTTAACAACGCTATTGCAGACAGACTGACATTCAGGCTAAACGACTATCCATGTTCAGTTGAAGTCAGAAGTTTTCATACACTTAGGTTGGAGTCATTAAAACTCGTTTTTCAACCACTCCACAAATTTCTTGTTAACAAACTATAGTTTTGGCAAGTCAGTTAGGACATCTACTTTGTGCATGACATGTAATTTTTCCAACAATTGTTTACAGACAGATTATTTCACTTATAATTCACTGTATCACAATACCAGTGGGTCAGAAGTTTACATACACTAAGTTGACTGTGCCTTTAAACAGCTTGGAAAATTCCAGAAAATCATGTCATGGCTTTAGAAGCTTCTGATAGGCTACTTGACATCATTTGAGTCAATTGGAGGTGTACCTGTGGATGTATTTCAAGGCCAACCTTCAAACTCAGTGCCTCTTTGCTTGACATCATGGGAAAATCAAAATAAATCAGCCAAGACCTCAGAAAATAAATTGTAGACCTCCACAAGTCTGGTTCATCCTCGGGAGCAATTTCCAAATGCCTGAAGGTACCACTTTCATCTGTACAAACAATAGTATGCAAGTATAAACACCATGGGACCACGCAGCCGTCATACCGCTCAGGAAGGAGACGTGTTCTGTCTCCTAGAGATGAATGTACTTTGGTGCGAAAGTGCAAATCAATCCCGGAACAACAGCAAAGGACCTTATGAAGATGCTGGAAGAAGCAGGTACAAAAGTATCTATATCCACAGTAAAACGAGTCCTATATAGACATAACCTAAAAGGCCGCTCAGCAAGGAAGAAGCCACTGTTCCAAAACCGCCATAATAAAGCCAGACTACGGTTTGCTACTGCACATGGGGACGAAGATTGTACTTTTTGGAGAAATGTCCTCTGGTCTGATGAAACAAAAATAGAACTGTGGGGCCATAATGACCATCGTTATGTTTGGAGGAAAAAGGGGGAGGCTTGCAATCCGAAGAACACCATCCCAACCGTGAAATATGGGGGTGGCAGCATCATGTTGTGGGGGTACTTTGCTGCAAGAGGGACTGGTGCACTTCACAAAATAGATGGCATCATGAGGAGAGAAAATGTGGATATATTGAAGCAACATCTCAAGACATCAGTCAGGAAGTTAAAGCTTGGTCGCAAATGGGTCTTCCAAATGGACAATGACCCCAAGCATACTTCCAAAGTTGTGGCAAAATGGCTTAAGGACAACAAAGTCAAGGTAGTGGAGTGGCTATCACAAAGCCCTGACCTCAATCCTATAGAACATTTGTGGGCAGAACAGAAAAGGCGTGTGCGAGCAAGGAGGCCTACAAACCTGACTCAGTTACACCAGCTCTGTCAGGAGGAATGGGCCAAAATTCACCCAACTTATTGTGGGAAGTTTGTGGAAGGCTACCTGAAACGTTTATTTCAGCTGTTATAGACGAGGGTGGATGTGGTACAAGGTAAATAGATAAATGAAAAGTGTGTTGATGAGGATGGATGTAGCTACTGTACCAAGGCTGTGACAACTTCAAGGCTACAATACCTTGCCAAATACTATAGAAACAGGAGATGAGCCATTATGGCTCGGGCCAAAGGATTACTGAACACAAACTCCTGTGTATGGGGTACAAAATTGATACCTTGTCTTTGAACTTTCCGTTGAAGGCAAAATGGTTCTCTGGTTTCCCATCTGGTACCTTGTACCTCCTGAACCAGTCCACGGTGGCCTCCAAGTAACCTGGCTTCAGCCTCTGGATGTCACCGATGTCTGAGGTACACAGGATAGGGTGACAGGTGAGGGAAAAGGAGTGGGGGGATGACTGTGGTAATAGGAATAGACACACATGTACGCAGCCACACACACCCACATTTGGGAAAACATTGATTCATTGCATTCTTCACTTGCAGATGACTGTGGCAATAGGAATACACACACACGCACACTTGGGAAAACAAATGTTCAATCACTGCATTCTCCACTTGAGCAATCATATTCCAGTACTACTATATGCAGTGACTGGGCTAAATGGGCACTATTAAGGAATGGCCTGTTATATTAGGGATTCTCTGTTTAGTCCACATCTAGCTCCTCCAATGCTTACTGTTCAGGTCCTTAGCTTCAGGGTCCTCCACGTTGATGGCTATGACCTTCCAGTCCGTCTCCCCCTCGTCGATCATGGCCAAAACCCCCAGTACCTTCACCTTGATCACCTCCCCACGCGAACACACCTTGAGCAGGAGGCAGATTCATGATCAGTACAGCATAGAAAAGTACGATATTGGTATGGGGTTAGGTCACTTTCAATAATAAGTCAGAAAGCAGATCACATGCTGAAGGAAAGTGAATTTCATCACACAACCATAAACAAAGCTCACAACACAACATCTGTACAGGCAGCTAATGATGTAACAAACCCAGCTAAATTGTCAGACATACTTTCTCGAAATTGGACACCTTGCTTAGGTGACAAAAAGCTGCTTTGCATGACACCTTAAGCATGTAGGAATGGCAGAGATTGAATGGAAGAAACAATATCAAGATCTTAAAAACGTCTCCAAAGGTTAATAGTAGTTAGAGGATAAAGTGCTGTACCTTGGTACCAATTTCACAGACGTCGATGGGGTCGTTGTCACCACAGCAGTCAGTGTCTTCATCTTTGTGCCCGGGATCCTCCCAAGTCTATCGAGAAAGAGAAATATCACAGTCAAAAGAGATTGTGATATTTAGTTCATAAGACAGAACTAGGCAATCATGGCCAATTCAACTAGGTGATCAATGAATTGAGTCGGACATGTAGCGTGGGTCTGCTTCTACAAACGTATTAGTCTGCATTGTAACATGTTTGAATGCAGAAACAGTGACACACTACAAGGATTATGTTGGAATGCCAAAAGTCTTGTAAATGTACAATGGGCACTACAAGCCTGTACTTGCATTTCAGACCATGTGCAGTTTGGTGAATGTCTGACCTGAGGTATTGCTCCATAGTTCCAGATGTAGCCTTTGTGGGGGAAAACATTGGCGACGTAACGCAGGTTCCCCTTCTTCACATCCTGCTTGATCGGGTTCAGGGGGTCTTTGGTTGCAATCTGGAAGTAGAAAAGCCAAACATTATTGAATTATCTTTCGTGTCTTATTTTGCTTGACTAGCCAGAGAATCTGGTTTCTCATGGTCTGAGAGTCTTTAGGTGCCTTTTGGCAAACTCCAAGCAGGCTGCCTTTTCCTGAGGAGTGGCTTCCCGTCTGGTCACTCTACCATAAAGGCCTGATTGGTGGAGTGCTGCAGAGATGGTTGTCTCCCATCTTCACAGAGGAACTCTAGAGCTCTGTCAGAGTGACCATCGGGTTCTTAGTCACCTCCCTGACCAAGGCTCTTCTCCCCCGATTGCTCAGTTTGGCTGGGTGGCCAGCTCTAGGAAGTCTTGGTGGTTCCAAACTTCTTCAATTTAAGAATGATGGAGGCCACTGTGTTCTTGGGGACCTTCAATGCTGCAGAAATGTTTTGGAACCCTTCCCCAGATCTGTGCCTCGACACAATCCTGTCTCGGAGATCTACGGACAATTCCTTCAACGTCATGGCTTGGTTTTTGCTCTGACATGCACTGTCAACTGTGGGACCTTATATAGACAGGTGTGTGCCTTTCCAAATCATGTCCAATCAATTGAATTTACCACAGGTGGACTCTAATCAAATGGTAGAAAGATCTCAAGGATGATCAATGGAAACAGGATGCACTGGAGATCAATTTCGAGTCTCATAGCAAAGGGTCTGAATAGTTATGTAAATAAGGTATGTTTTTTCTTTTTAATACATTTGCAAAAAATTCTAAAAACCTCTTTTCGCTTTGTCATTATGTGGTATTGTGTGTAGATTGATGAGGAAAAACATTTACTCAATATTAGAATAAGGCTGTAACATATCAAAATGTGGGAAAAGTGAAGGGGTCTGAATACTTTCCGAAGGCACTGTATGTATTGTTTTTAACTGGCTAATAAAATCAATCAAGGTGAACCTACCTCCATCTTTGCATTTGTCCATCTTGGTACTTCAACAACCATGTGGAAAATGTTCTGAAAGAGAAGAAAGCAATGACTCATACTTCACTAGTAGTAAACAAATGTGTTTGTTCGCTGTTGGCCAAACTCCCCACTTGTGCCATCAAACCCCTGCAACTCATCCAGAACCCTGCAGACCGCTTGGTGTTCAACCTTCAAGTTCTCCCATGTTCAACCTTCAAGTTCTCCCTCCTCCGCACACTCCACTGGCTTCCAGACAAAGTTTGTATCCACTACAACACCATGGTACTTGCAACGGAGCTGCAAGAGGAACTGCTCCTTCAGGCTATGCTCAAACCCTACACCCCACCCCGAGCACTACGTTCTGCCACCTCTGGTCTCTTTGCCCTCCCACCCCTACGGAAGGGCAGCTCCCGCTCAGCCCAATCTAAGCTCTTCATTGTTCTGGCACCCTAATGTTGGAACCAGCTTCCCCTTGAAGCTAGGACAGCAGAGTCCCTGTTCCTGCCCCTGCCCTGAAAACATCTGAAACCCTACCTCTTCAAAGAGTATTTTAAATACCCCCCCCCCAAAAAAAACTTTTTGTGAACTAACACTCACACTTTTCCCCCCCCCCCTTAGTAGTTCTGGCTTTGCGGGTAGCTACTTTGAGAAAAAAAGTACTTAGTATGACTATGAAATGCGGTTGTCCCACCTAGCTAACTGTTTGTCACTCTGAATAAGAGCATCTCCTAAGTGACTAAAATGTCAAATGTGCACACAAACTGAGCATTAAGAACCATGGACATTTTTTTGTTGTTACATTTACTTAAGTGATCAAGCAGAAGCGCTTATCCAGAGCGACTTACATTAGTGAGTGAATACATTTGCATACTTGTGTCCCAGTTTGTCACATATAATATCAATATACACAGGAATAATTTATTTATGCCTATGGATATGTTGGAGGAAAGGAAAGGCCATCCAACTCTGATATATTACTCCAGAGAGATAAGACAATGATTAAAGAGTTCAGTGTTGGAGTGGTAAAGACCATTGCTTTGACAAACAGACTATGACCTTGCTAGCGGTACTCCTACTCTTCCACACGCATAGGGAACAAAAATGAATACATTACAAACAATTCCAACCAAGAATGCTATGGAGATACAACAACTCAATGACATCTTTAAAGGTGCAATATGCAGAAACCACTAGCATTTCCTGGTTGCTAAAATTCTAAGTAATAACTAATACAGTTGTTTGTGTCATCCGTTTCAGGAAAGTACTTGCGTAATTGTCCACCCAACTCACTCATGTGCTTCGCTATATCACATTTGACATTGTCCTTAAGCTTGAGCTCATTTGCACACAAAAAAAGTCATACAATGATGGAAAGACCTGTGTGTTGTCCTTGTTAATGCAGACAGAGAAGAGCTCCAACTTCTTAATCATAGCCTCAATTTTGTCCCGCACATTGAATATAGTTGCGGAGAGTCCCTGTAATCCAAGATTCAGATCATTCAGGCGAAAAAAAACATAACCCAGATAGGCCAGTTGTGTGAGAAACTCGTCATCATGCAAGTGGTCAGACAAGTGAAAATTATGGGTCAGTAAAGAACTTTAAGCTCGTCTCTCAATTCAAAAAAATGTGTCAATACTTTACCCCTTGATAACAAGCGCACTTCTGTATGTTGTAAAAGTGTTACATGGTCGCTGCCCATATCATTGCATAGTGCAGAAAATACAGGAGAGTTCAGGGGACTTGCTTTAACAAAGTTAACCATTTTCACTGTAGTGTCCAAAATCTATTTCAAGCTGTCAGGCATTACCTTGGCAGCAAGAGCCTCTCGGTGGATGCTGTAGTGTACCCTAGTGGCGTCGGGAGCAACTGCACTGTCTCAGTCATGGCTTTTGCGCCATCAGTACAGATACCAACATGAGCAGCAGCTACGTTTGGCTACATACGGACCGTTAGTGGAATTCCCGCGAGAGTAACGGTTAATGTGATTGGATGTTCATTATTTGACTAGGCTACCTGTATTTGACATTGTGTTGTTATTATTTCGCTGAACACTAGATGGCTTAATTTTATTTTTGGCAGTGAAACAAGGCAACTCAGGCCAGAAAAAAAACTCACCCAAATCTATAGCCCCGTTGGAAAATATAAATGGAATCACATTTTTATTTGGCGTGCCCAGTTTGGGAATACCTGGTTTAGAGAATCACTGTACCATCTAAACCGCTGTGAAATATATTTTCAGCTGTTTGAAGCTGGTGGCTGCATCCCAATATGACAATTGGTGTATGGGCGAGTGGGTGTGTCGAAAGGAAAGTAGTGGGTGTATCGAGACCACTCTGCTATAGGTTAGGCGGTTTTGATTGAGCTGTTGTTTTTTGTGGTGAATGACTTCAGGATTTTTGGTGTCGGCTCCAACTTCTGTAGGTAGAGTCGTAGAAGTCGACTCTTGCTTGACTCCCAAAACACACAGAAACGAACGCGCACACACATACACACCATCTCATTATTGCAGTCCTACTAGGAAGACAACATTTGTGTTCAAGAGGACTGACATGAGCATGATGCTGCCCATTTGCCTATAAAAAGGCCTATTTTGTTTGAATATATAAATACTATTTAAGCGATATCTTATGGAATGATATATACAGATTACCAAAATACAGTATAGCCCAGTGGTTCTAGGACCCCTGCCCTGGGGGTACTTGTCCTATCCACAGGGGGTACTTAGACTCATGAGACCATAGGCCTACTGGTAAAATGTACATGAGGGGGTACTTCAGGGGTACTCCGGGCAGAGCAAAATTCAGTTGGTGGTACAGTAACCAAAAGAAGTTGGAAACCACTGGTATAGCCTGTGCGCACGGTTCTGACCGTCTCTCTGCCTGCGCCGATCCAAACTCTCCCTCACCTGCTCCCCTTTCTGTTCGCTATGAAAAACTCTAGTATGTGTTTGGTTTTTGGTCTGTTACGTGTAGAATAGCTTAGCATACTCACAGATAGCCCCTACTTTAGTGAACTTGCGCAAGACCTTGCAATCCAAGAAATTGCAAAATACAGCATTGCGATAGCCTACAGCCTACATTTTTTGATTACCAATGCACTGTTCTGAATGTCTGCCTGGTGGCCGACATGCCTGGCTGTGCCCCTCCCATCCGTCTCTCCCCTCGCTAGTTCAGTCTTTCTTTGCTGTGAAAGATGAGTTTGTGTTCTCTAAGTAGACTACGGAAAATAGTTTTCTCCGTTGCAAAAAATACAGAATCTTAGGAGTCGAAGCTTGACACCCAGAAGTCAAGGATTCAATACTTTTGGAGTTCTCCCCCCAGGGAACTACTATATATTGAACTATCGTACCATGAGAGTCAGGACTTCTGTTTTTAAGTCCGAGGATGAGTCGGAGTCATATTTCACTGTTAGTTTCACACATAATTGTATATTTTCTGTTATAAAACTGACAACTGTTTATTAGTTATTAAAATTATTGATGATGGGTGTACTGTTGTTTCATGCGTTGCATGTGTGTGCTTACTATGACTGTCACCATGATATTGGCTACTAGGTACTTGTTGAGTGGGAGCAAAGGGCAATGTGTCCCGGTGCTGTTACTGTATTATTGCTGGTCATGCCCTCCCCATTGAGTAGTTGACTATGTATGTATGTATGTATGTATGTATGTATGTATGTATGCATGCATGCATGCATGCATGTATGTATGTATTCATTCAAGGTGACATCTAGATGGTTATCAATAGGGTTGAACGTTTTGGGGAATATTCTGAGGTGGGAATTAATGGAAATATATGCAAATTAATACCATTTAAATGTAGATTTTTTTAAATTGGATATATTTACCGTATCATATGGAGACAGAAACATAAACATAAACCTTTTACCTTACCATAAGTAGACATAATTGTAAATTATGAAATCCTTCCAATAGAAGTAAAAAAAACAATTTAGTTACGAATTGAACTTTAATTAAATGAGTTGACTCTTCACATGGGATGATTTCACTGAACAACAAAAGGGAATATTGAATGATCCCCAATGATCCATCGCATCTCCCAAAAACGTTTTCAACATACATCTGTAAAATAATAGTCTAGAAACTAAAGCTTTGGTTGTCTTCCTCTCAGGCTTCCATGTCTTCTCCCTGGACCTTCTCAATGTCCACCTCTTGAACATCAGACTCTGAGGCCTCATCTTCACTATCACTTTCCAACCTTGTTGAGGATGGCTCATTGTGAGGCTCAAAAAGGCTCAAATTAGCCCAGATGGCCACCAATTTGTCAACCCTGCAGTTTCCTCTGCTTGTGGTGACAGTGAAGTGGTCAGGGCAGTACGGATTTATTCTGCAAGCAGAGTGAACATCAGACATGATGGCATTGTCTCCCTCAATCTGTGCAATGGCTACTGCTATAGGTTTCAGGCTGCTTACCACTCTCTCCCAAAATACATAATCCAGGAGGATCCTCTTGATGGGGCTGTCCATATCAGCAGACTGTGATATGGCTATTTCAACCCTTGTATTGGTCAGCCTGTTGCGTGCTTTGGTGTGTGTGTTCCCAAACAAGGACCAGTTGCGCTCTGAGGCGGCTGATGGTTTGTGGGATTTGAAGGCAACAGGGGAAAGAGCCTCAGATCCACAAAGTCCCTTCCACCAGGTGGCTGATGAGATATCTTGGCACGACTGCAATATTGCATCTCCATCCCAAAGCCCTTGCTTGGAAGTGTACTCCGCCAGACTGCCAAGAACCTTGCCCTCATCCAGGCCAAGGTGGCGAGACACTGTAGTGATGACACCATAGGCCTTGTTGATCTCTGCACCAGACAGGATGCTCTTGCCAGCATACTTGGGGTCCAACATGTACACTGCAGCATGTATGGGCTTCAGGCAGAAGTCTTCACGCTTTTTGATGCATTTCAGAACTGCAGTTTCCTCTTCTTGGAGCAACAGTGAAGTGGGCAGGGCAGTACAGATTTCTTCTCTTACATCTGCAAGCAGAGTCTGAACATCAGACAGGATGTGCAATGGATACCGCTATAGGTTTCAGGGGTTTCAGGCTACTTACCACTCTCTCCTGTCCATATTGGCAGACTGTGATATGGCCATTTCTTGGAGACACTCCTTCCCCTCCAGGAGACTGTCAAACATGATGACAACACCACCACAACGTGTGATTCTGGGCAACTTCAATGTGGTGCTCTTATTCTTCTCACTTTGCTTGGAGAGGTAGATTGCTGCTATAACTTGATGACCCTTCACATACCTAACCATTTCCTTGGCTCTCCTGTAGACTGTATCCATTATTTTCAGTTCCATGATGTCCTTTAGGAACAGATTCAATGCATGAGCAGCATAGCCAATGGATGTGATGTGAGGGTAGGACTCCCACTTTAGACCAAGCAGCCTTCATGTTCACAGCATTGTCTGTCACCAGTGCAAATACCTTCTGTGGTCCAAGGTCATTGATGACTTCCTTCAGCTCATCTGCGATGTAGAGACCGGTGTGTCTGTTGTCCCTTGTGTCTGTGCTCTTGTAGAATACTGGTTGAGGGGTGGAGATGATGTAGTTAATTATTCCTTGCCCACGAACATTCGACCACCCATCAGAGATGATTGCAATACAGTCTGCTTTCTCTATGATTTGCTTGACCTTCACTTGAACTCTGCATCCAGCAAATTAGTAGATGAAGTATGTCTGGTTGGAGGGGTGTATGCTGGGCAAAGAACATTCAGAAATCTCTTCCAATACACATTGCCTGTGAGCATCAGAGGTGAACCAGTTGCATACACAGCTTGAGCAAGACATTCATCGGCATTTCTCTGACTATGTTCCTCCATTGAGTCAAAAAAAAAATCTGATTCCAGGAAGACCATGAGCTGTTGCCATCGATAAGGTGTCTGATTCATAATTTTCACCTCGAATAGAAGTAGAGGGACTTTTGTCAGAGGTTGCTTGTTGTGAGCGCTGAGGGAACTTTATGCACTTGACCAGATGATTCTGCATCTGTTGCATTCTTCAGATATGATTTGGCACAGTATTTGCAAATGTACACAGCTTTTCCTTCTACATTAGCTGCAGTAAATGTCTCCACACATCAGATAGTGCCCGTGGCATTTTCCTGCAAAGATTATAATTTTTTTGTAAAAAAACAAAACAAATACAATTCCATGTACAGATAAATAGTTAAGCAGTTAGATTAAACAACTCCTTTGTAAGATACATGTTTCAAAATAAAACATGTATGGAAAGTTAGCAGGCTCAAGCAAGCTAAAACCCACATGGTAGCAGAAACTAACTAGCAGAAATTGTTAACAAGTAAGAAATTATTTAAACACACTTTGCTGTAGGCTACTATTTACTAGTTAACAAAAAATCATGTATGTCATATAAAATATATTCACCCCACACAGTATTGTAATCAAAACTTACCAGAAAGCATGTAGTCCTTGGCTCAGACAGTGTAGTAGTGTGGGCTCAATAGCATCTCATTAGTGTGCAAGACCTTGAGAATCAGCTGTACACATGATGGAAGAATGCACTGTGCATGCAGAGGGTTGCAATTCCATTGAATTGGAGATAGTTTAACCAAAATATGCCACAAGACCTAGAATTGCCTTATGTGTATCCCACAAAAAAGGTTCACTGTTATAAGCTAACCTTTTTTATGAATTTAAGCAAAATTCCCAGGCTTAACTTCCCATGGCAAATTTCCGGAAATATCCCGGAAAGTTTCCAACCCTTTGCAACCCTAGTTATCAATATTAGTTATTTCTTGTGTAGTCTGCTATCCTACTTGAAATAAAATTCCACGTAGCTACCGCCGGCGACACAATAATAATAATGTTACTCAGTAGGAAGCTCAACACCTCGCCGTCTTAATATCGACTCGTAGCGCAGCCCAATCAGCCACGCAAAACGGTCTTGAGTGGCAACAAATCTGCCCAAATAGCTGATTTGCTTTCATACATCTACTCCTTTAATCCGGACGACGCTGGGCCAATTGTTCGCCGCCCTATGGGACTCCCAATCACGGCCGGTTGTGATACAGCCTAGAATCAAACCAGGGTCTGTAGTGATGCCTCTAGCACTGAGATGCAGTGCCTTAGACCTCTGCGCCACTTAATATGTTTGCTTGAGCTGATGTACAAAACCGAAAGTAAAAGATGCAAAAATGAAACTTAAGAATGAGAAGCATAGAAATAGAGAACATAAAAACAACATATACCACTTCTTAGATTTGCTTTCAATGAGAATGACATATCTACAACTCACATTTCTATGTCCATTTGGTCAGGTCACCCAAAAAGTTTAATATTGCAGATTTAACCATGAGTCAAAAGTTAGACTAAGTGGGTATCTTTCTATAAAAGAAGCAGTTGAATTGATATCCCATCTCCATTCAGTGGGTGTGTGTGATATGTAATGGGGCGTTGTAGCAGGATAAAGGTGACATACCTGGCTCTCATCAGCATACATAGGTATGTCATGGAATGGGGAGACATACTTTCCATCAGCATTTTCTACAGAGAACAGACAACATACATCATGAGAATGGGAGAATATGAGTGACCTTTAAGTTTAGTGTGTGTAAATGTATGCATGTATGTAAGAAATCAACCACGTACACATGATATTCATGATGCAATTAACCCCCAGTGTAATGATAATTAAGTGCGCAATCATAAGGCTGCACTGTATGCAACAAATATGAAAGACTGCTACATCACATTTGAACAATGACACATTCAGGCTAACACTGGTCACATGAGAAACACCTTTTGTTTGACAGGTCTTAAGTCTTGATCTTAGAAACTGAAACTGGGTGTAACCCACACGTACAGTGGCTAAAATATGATTTATCGACGTTACTGGTGTGGTATTCCAACAAGACGAACTAACTAATATTATCGAGGTTGCTGGTGTGGTATCCCAACAAGACTAGCTAACTAATATCAGAAATACCACAATGACAGGATAAATCTAACACACTAAAAGAGCGGAATTAGATCTTGATACCGGTAAGTCAAGTTCATGTCCAGCAAACCGGCAAAACTGGTCCATGCAATTGCTAGTTACTGTATGTCTGCTCAACTCAAATGGGGAGCAAAGGTCAAAGCGCTGATACATGCATATACTCAACGATCCTAACTAGGTGCAAATACCTGTGAAATCTACACTTGAACTTGACATTAGGAGTATAAAACCAATGAATAAGTGGGAGGTGGGGCCCGATCCCACTAGTAAGCCGGCAAATCCACAATGGACTCGACCCTTGCCGTATTATAGCTAGCTATTAACTAAGCTAGCTTAAGCTATATTTCCATTAAAAAGTGGACCACACTTACTGAAAAACAAACGATAGCTCAATGTATTGGGGTTTCCCCTCTCTTCGACTGTGAAGCTCATGTTTAGTCTGTGTTGGGTTCTTGCCGATGATGTAGTGATGTCTAGTGCACTGGGACTGTATTGCACATGCGCATTTCTAGACAGAAAGCTTAGAAAGTGTGCTGCAACTGCGCATAATGAATAATCATAAACGCACGATGGCGAGTTCATGGCCTATCAAAATTCAGAACCTCCGAGTTAAAATAAAACTAGTTATTTGCTTTGAGCTTTCTATTAGTTGATTCTGATACCTTTCAAGTGGGAAACGTGGGTATTATCGTTCTACAACGAGTTTCCCATTCAGAAACGTCTGCGTTTCCTATTTCTGACTAGCACATCTGAGTTGCCTATTAAAGCAGCATCACAAACAAAATGTTATGCTGTGTTCTTAACCGAGTGGGAGGGTGGTATTTACCACATACGTCTGTGAAAAATCCACTTAAATGACCCTCCAACTGGTAATTACTAGTGGGGAAATCGTCTATCATCCCTGATGCTGCGTTCAAGACAACTCGGAAGTCGGAAACTCTGAGATTTATGACTGGAACCTCGTTGAAGAAAGATGAGGTCCGGTTTTACCATTTGGAAAGTATCAATGAACCAATAGGAAGCTCTACACAAAAAAAACATATGCAAACTTTAACTGAGGTTCCGAGTTGCCACACTCAAAACTCTGAAATGTTACCTTTATTTAACTAGGCAAGTCAATTAAATACACCAGCCAAACCCGGAACGATGCCAGGCCAATTGTTCGCAACCCTATGGGACTCCCAATCACGGCCGGTTGTGATACAGCCTGGAATTGAACCAGGATGTCTGTAGTGACACCTCAAGCACTGAGATGCAGTGCCTTACACCGCTGAGCCACTCGGCAGCCCCTATGTCTGACTTCAATGCGTTCAAGACAACTGGGAACTCGGGAAAAATATTTTTGAACGGTCATCCAACTCAGAATTCCAAGTCAGAAACTCGGGCATCTTTCTAGAACTCGAGTTCCAGGTTATCTTGAAAGCCCCACAACTTCTCCCACATGTTGACCACTGACATCATCTTCTAATGAAATTAATAAAATATTTTATTTTATTTGTCCCATGCTTCGTAAATAACAGGTGTAGACTAACAGTTAAATGTTTAGTTATGGGTCCTTCCCAACAATGCAGAGAGAAAAATATAGAATAATAATTAAACGAGGAATACATACACAATGAGTAAAGATAACACAGAGTTTCTAAACCCAGAGGTGCAACATTGCAAGACTTCAGGAAATGCTTGCGAAGCAGACCAAACAGACCAGGCCAGGATCAAATCAAATCAAATTTGATTAGCCACATACACATGGTTCAAATCAAATCAAATCCAAAAATAAATCATCACTTGCGCCGAATACAACAGGCGTAGACCTTACAGTGAAATGCGTACTTACAAGCCCCTAACCAACAATGCAGTTTAAAAATACAAATAAGAATAATAAATTAAATAAATGAAAGAAACAAGTAGTTAAAGAGCAGCAGTAAAATAAAAATAGCGAAACTAAATGCAGGGGGTACCGGTACATAGTCAATGTGCGGGGGCACCGGTTAGTCGAGGTAATTGAGGTAATATGTACATGTAGGTAGAATTATTAAAGTGACTATGCATAGATAATAACAGAGAGTAGCAGCGGAGTAAAAGGGGAGGGGGCAATGCAAATAGTCTGGGTAGCCATTTGATTAGATGTTCAGAAGTCTTATGGCTTGGGGGTAGAAGCTGTTTAGAAGCCTCTTGGACCGAGACTTGGCGCTCCAGTACCGCTTGCCGTGCGGTAGCAGAGAGAAGAGTCTATGACTAGGGTGGCTGGAGTCTTTGACAATTTTTAGGGCCTTCCTCTGACACCACCTGGTATAGAGGTCCTGGATGTCAGGAAGCTTGGCTCCAGTGATGTACTGGGCCGTACACACTACCCTCTGTAGTGCCTTGTGATCGGAGGCCAAGCAGTTGCCATACCAGGCAGTGATGCAACAAGTAAGGATGCTCTCGATGGTGCAGCTTTAGAACCTTTTGAGGATCTGAGGACCCATGCCAAATCTTTTCAATCTCCTGAGGGGCAATAGGTTTTCTTGTGCCCTCTTCACAACTGTCTTGGTGTGCTTAGACCATATTAGTTTGTTGGTGATGTGGACACCAAGGAACTGGAAGCTCTCAACCTGCTCCCCTACAGCCCCGTCGATGAGAATGGGGGCATGCTTGGTCCTCCTTTTCCTGTAGTCAACAATCATCTCCTTTGTCTTGATCACACTGAGGGAGAGGTTGCTGTCCTGGCACCACATGGCCAGCTCTCTGACCTCCTCCCTATAGGCTGTCTCTTCATTGTCGGTGATCAGGCCTACCACTGTTGTCTCATCTGCAAACTTAATGACGGTGTTGGAGTCGTGCCTGGCTGTGCAGTCATGGGTGAACAGGGAGTACAGGAGGGGACTGAGCACGCACCCATGAGGGGCCCCTGTGTTGAGGATCAGCGTGACGGATGTGTTGTTACCTACCCTTACCACCTGGGGGCGGCCCATTAGGAAGTCCAGGATCCAGTTGCAGAGGGAGGTGTTTAGGCTCAGGGTGCTTAGCTTATTGATGAGCTTTAGGGCACTATGGTTTGAACGCTGAACTGTAGTCAATGAATAGCATTCTCACGTAGGTGTTCCTTTTGTCCAGGTGGGAAAGGGCAGTGTGGAGTGCAATGGAGATTGCATCTGTTAAGGTGGTATGCAAGTTGGAGTGGGTCTAGGGTTTCTGGGATAATGGTGTTGACATGAGCCATGACCAGCCTTTCAAAGCATTTCATGGCTACAGATGTGAGTGCTACGAGTCGGTAGTCATATAGGCAGATTACCTTAGTGTTCTTGGGCACAGGGACTATGGTGATCTGCTTGAAACATGTTGGTATTACAGACTCAGACAGGGAGAGGTTGAAAATGTCAGTGAAGACACTTACCAGTTGGTCAGCGCATGCTCGGAGTACACATCCCGGTAATCCGTCTGGCCCTGCGGCCTTGTGAATGTTGACCTGTTTAAAGGTCTTACTCACATCTATGGAGAGCGTGATCACACAGTCTTCCAGAACAGCTGATGCTCTTATGCATGTTTCAGTGTTACTTGCCTCGAAGCGAGCATAGAAGTAATTTAGCTCGTCTGGTAGACTTGTGTCACCGGGCAGCTCGCGGCTGTGCTTCCCTTTGTAGTCTGTAAGAGTTTGCAAGCCATGCCACATCCAACGAGAGTCGGAGCCGGTGTAGTACGAGTCGATCTTAGTCCTGTATTGACACTTTGCCTGTTTGATGCTTTGTCGCAGGGCATAGCGGGATTTCTTACACGCTTCCGGGTTTGAGTCCCGCTCCTTGAAAGCGGCAGCTCTACCTTTTAGCTCAGTGCGATTGTAATCCGTGGCTTCTGGTTTGGGTATGTACGTACAGTCACTGTGGGGACGATGTCTTCGATGCACTTATTGATGAAGCCAGTGACTTATATGGTGTACTCCTCAATGCCATCGGAAGAATCCCAGAACATATTCCAGTCTGTGCTAGCAAAACAGTCCTGTAGTTTATCATCTCCTTCATCTGACCACTTTTTTATAGACCGAGTCACTGGTGCTTTCTGCTTTAATTTTTGCTTGTAAACAGGAATCAGGAGGATAGAATTATGGTCAGATTTGCCAAATGGAGGGCGAGCTTTGTACGTGTCTCTGTGTGTGGAGAGGTCTAGAGGTCTAGGGTGATCTAGAGTTTTTTCCCCTCTGGTTGCACATTTAACATGCTGATAGAAATTTGGTAAAACAGATTTAAGTTTCCCTGCATTAAAGTCCCCGGCCCCTAGGAGCGCCGCCTCTGGATGAACGTTTTCCTGTTTGCTTACGGTGGAATGAGTGCGGTCTTAGTGCCAGCATCGGTCTGTGGTGGTATGTAGACAGCTATGAAAAATACAGATAAACTCTCTAGGTAGATAGTGTGGTCTACAGCTTATCATGAGATACTCTACCTCAGGTGAGCAAAACCTTGAACTTCCTTAGATTTTGTGCACCAGGAAGGTCAATGACGACCAGCCAACAGCACTGTAGAGATCACAATGATGTGTTAGATGTTTCTGATTTGTAATGAACCTGAGGGATGCATGATACACTGAATCAAGTGCTCTCAGGGTAGTGGGTGAGGCCTGCATATATATAACATCACTAAAATCTAAAACCGTACCAGCTCCTTCCTGGCCTCAAAAGAAAAACAAGCCTTATGCCGGTAATAAAATCCTATTTTCAGCTTGAACTTCCTTATCAAGTTCTCTACATGCACAGTGAAGCTCAGCTTATCATCAACCCACACACCCAAATATTTGTACACTTTAACTTGCTCTATAGTATGTCCAGCCAATGTAGCAATGACATGATTTGTAACATGCCTGGCATTTGAAAATACCATGCATTTTGTTTTACCTGAATTTAGAATCAGCTTTAAGTCATACAGATTCTGTTGTATGATGTTAAATGCTCTTTGGGCATTTTCAAAAGCTAAAGATAAACTACCACCACTTGAATAAAGAACAGTATGATCTGCATAAAAATGAACATCCGCTGTTTCAATAAGATCCCCAATGTTGTTGATATACAAAATGAACAACAGTGGACCCAAAATAGAACCTTGCGGAACACCTGAGCACACCTCTATGGACTCAGATTTATATTACACATTGTGTATGATTTCATAGGTAATTTATAAACCAATCTAGAGCGTGACCAGTAATTCCACAACATTTTAACCTTTGCACTAACGCAGCATGGTCCACGGTGTCAAAAGCCTTCGACAAATCAATAAAAACAGACACACAATGTAACTTCTTATCAAGAGCACAGTGGATGTCATTTAAAACCTTCAATGTTGCTGAAACAGTGCTGTGGCTAGACCTAAAACCTGATTGCATTCCATTTAAGATGTTGTTTTCTTGGAAGTAGACCTATAGCTGCCTACTAACTAAGGACTCCAGTACCTTTGACAGTACAGAAAATTTTGATATGGGTTGATAGTTGTCAAGTAGCGAAGGATCTCCACCTTTCAGGAGAGGCAGTACAAAAGCAGATTCCCATAACTTGGGTATTTCCTTAACATCAAGCATGATTTTAAAAATACATGTTAAGGGGGGAGCAATGATGTCTGCAGCTAGGTGTAGGAGGCGGGGGTCTAGTTCATCAGGGCCAGGGGATTTTTTTAATCCATTTCTTTCAGGGCTTTACACACTTCTGAAACAGAGAAGGATGAGAAGGACAACCTGGTGAAGGAGTGCACAGCGGTGTCAGGTAAATTCATAGGGGGCTTAATTATACCTTTGACCTTTTCAAATAAACTGCCTGCATCTAAAAAATGCTGATTCAAGGCTTTCAGAATGGAGGTTCTCTCAGTTACAATCTGTGCATCGACCAACAATTGTTTGGGAAGCTGTGTATCTTTTTTGCACTCCAAACCCTTCACTACTTGCCAAAACTTGGATGGATTATTTACATTTTGTGAAGTAGATTTCAGGTAGTGGTCTGCTTTCAATTTACGGATCATAGCAACACCCATATTTCAAAGATGTTTAAAAGCCTTCCAATCATCTGCCAAACCAGTCCCTCTTGCTTTAGCCCACATAGCATTTCGTTCCCTTATGATTTTTGTAAGTTCCTTAGTAAACCAAGGGTTCTCTCTGCCCTTAATCCTGAATTTTTTTAAAGGGGCATGCCTATAGCATACATCCTGGAATGCGTTGTGGAAGTAAGAAAAGGCTAGTTCAACGTCAGGGATTAATTCCATTCTATTCCATTCAATGCTAGATACATCATGTAAAAAACCTTGAATATCAAACCGCTTCCAGTTTCTTTTCGTAATAACACGTGGAGATTTCTTAGGAATTTTACCATCTCTCACACAGGCAATAGCACAGTGATCACTTATGTCATTTGCAAAAATACCAGAAGCATTAAAAAGATGAGGAGTATTGGTTAAGATCAAATCAATCAAAGAGGATTTCAGAAGATATTTTATATTCAACTTAGTTACACTGTTGACAATCTGAGTGAGATTGTAGGTATTGCACAGAATTTTGAGTTGATCAGAGCTAGATGTTAGCCAGTCCTGATTCAGATCACCCATCAGGACAAACTCAGAATTGACATTCTGTGATAACAATTTGAAAATACAATCCAGAGAGTCAACAGTAGCAGATGGAGGTCTATCACAACAAGATACAACAATATTTAAAGATAAGCCAAGGTTTAGGTTCAAAGACAGATATTCAAATTGCTTAGGTTTAGTAACAGAAGTCAGAACGACCACCGAGAACATGTCTTTTACATATACGTACAGCAACACCACCACCCTTAGATTTACGATCTGTACGAAACACATTGTAACCATTTATGCCAATATTTTTGTCAGTAATAGATTTTTTAAGCCAGGTTTCAGAAAGCATAAATACATCAGGGTCGGCAGTTTTTATCCATATATTCACAAAATCAAGCTTCGGCAGAAGACTGCTTACATTTATATGCAAAGACTTCAGGCCACTCTGACTACTTAATTCGGCAGGGGTAAGAATGTCAGGACCTGGATTAGACTGGACATTTCCAGACAATAGAAGCAGCACGATAATGGCAAGTCTAGATCGAAGGGTTACAACATTTGGATTTACAGACAGCACTTGAACGAGAATCCATAGTCACCAGAGTCTTTTACGCCACATATTTCAGGAGATGTGTAAAGTCCAGAGACATGGTTAAGTACCAAGAGAACAGTCCTGACATGTGAGCGCAAGAGTCCGATTTCTCCCATATTGTTTGGGAGAAATGTGCATAGTTCTCATGTGCATTTCCGGAGGAAGCGTGGGGTTTCTCACAATACTCGAGGGAGAAACAATCATATATTTCCTCATTCACAGTGCAACGGGCTCTAAAAGTATCGCCAACATTGTAAAAGCCAAGGGTAGACATCAGCAAAATGAACAACAGCATCATGTTTGTTAAATGCCCTAAAAGTCACTAATCAAATAGTTCAACCGCTGATCAATAAAAAGTCAGCGATGTATGCGTGTGATGTAGGCGAACAAAGGTCCGGAGAGAGAGAGAAAGTGGCGAGGGCACCTGTACAAGAATGGGAGAGACAGACCAGGACAGGCAGGGAGCAGGCAGACAGGCAGAGAGATCAGTTCTCTGGCAAACAGCACACATGGATCGCACTGTATCAACGACAACAAATAGCCTCCATCATGGAGGTGCTAGCGAATGCAGCCGCAGCAGAGATCTGCAAACTCGCAGACGATGACCACGCACTGGCCCGTCCGGGTATCAGCCTACTCAGTGACATCCACGGTCCCAGCCACAAAACCCTGCAGCTTGATAGGCAGGGTTTATTTGATCGCCTACGAATTCTCAGAAGGCAGCCCGACCTCCGTCCTCTTTTTCTCCGTCTTCTCTTCGCGCAAATGACGGGAATTTGGGCCTGTTCCCGGGAAGCAGGTTGTCCTTCACGTCGGGCTCATTGGACTCGTTAAAGGAAAAAAATATTCTGCCAGTTCGTGGTGACTAATTACTGTTCTGATGTCCAGAAGTGATTTTCTGTCATAAGAGACGGTAGCAGAAACATAATGTACAGAATTATTTTTTATTTTTTTTAAACAACGCAAAAAAACAAACAAAAAAACACAGTTGGTTAGGAGCACATAAAACATCAGCCATCTTGTCCGGTGCCTTGATACATGGTTAGCAGATGTTATTACGAGTGTAGCGAAATGCTTGTGCTTCTAGTTCCGACAGTACAGTAATATCTAACAAGTAATCTAACAATTCCACAACAACTACCTAATACACACAAATCTAAGTAAAGAGGTGGAATAAGAATATATACATTTAAATATATGGATGAGCGATGACCGAGTGGAATAGGCAAGATGCAATAGATGGTATAAAAATACAGTATATACATATGGGATGAGTAATGCAAGATATGTAAACATTATTAAAGTGGCATTATTAAAGTGACTGGTGATCTATTTATTAAAGTGGCCAATTTATTTCAAGTATGTATGTAGGCAGCCTATCTATGTTAGTGACGGCTGTTTAACAGTCTGATGGCCTTGAGATAGAAGCTATTTTTCAGTCTCTCGGTCCCAGCTTTGATGCACCTGTACTGACCTCACCTTCTGGATGATAGCGGGGTGAACAGGCAGTGGCTCGGGTGGTTGTTGTCCTTGATAATCCTTTTGACCTTCCTGTGACCACGGGTGCAGTAGGTGTCCTGGAGGGCAGGTAGTTTGCCCCTGGTGAAGCATTGTCCAGACCGCATCACCCTCTAGTGAGCCCTGCGGTTGTGGGCTGTGCAGTTGCCGTACCAGGCGGAGATACAGCCCGACAGGATGCTCTCAATTGTGCATCTGTAAAAAATGGTGAGGGTTTTAGGTGACACACCACATTTCTTCAGCCTCCTGAGGTTGAAGAGGTGCTGTTGTGCCTTCTTCACCATACTTTCTATGGGGGTGGACCATTTCAGTTTGTCCGTGATGTGTACGCCAAGGAACTGAAAACTTTCCCCCTTCTCCACTACTGTCCCGTCAATGTGGATAGGGGTGTGCTCCCTCTGGTGTTTCCTGAAGTCCACGATCATCTCCTTTGTTTTGTTGACGTTGAGTGAGAGGTTGTTTTCCTGACACCACACTCCTAGTGCCCTGACTTCCTCCTTATAGGCTGTCTCGTAGTTGTTGGTGATCAAGCCCACTACTGTTGTGTCGTCTGCAAACTTGATGATTGAGTTGGAGGCGTGCATGGCCACACAGTCATGGGTGAGCAGGGAGTACAGGAGGGGGCTGAGCACCCACCCTTGTGGGGCCCAGGTGTTGAGGATCAGCGAAGTGGAGATGGGCCGCCCCAAGTGGAGATGTTGTTACCTACCTTCACCACCTGGGGGCGGCCCATAAGGAAGTCCAGGACCCAATCGCACAGGGTTGAGACCCAGGGCCTCAAGCTTAATGATGAGCTTGGAGGGTACTATGGAGTTGAATGCTGAGCTGTAGCCAATGAACAGCATTCTTACATAGGTATTCCTCTTGTCCAGATGGATAGGGCAGTGTTCAGTGTGATGGCGATTGCATCGTCTGTGGACCTATTGGGGTGGTATGCAAATTTAAGGGTGGCAGGTAAGGTGGAGGTGATAAGATCCTTGACTAGTCTCTCAAAGCACTTCATGATGACAGAAGTGAGTGCTATGGGGTGACAGTCATTTAGTTCAGTTACCTTTGCGTTCTTGGGTACAGGAAGAATGGTGGCCATCTTGAACCATGTGGGGACAGCGGAATGGGATAGGGAGAGATTGAATATGTCCGTAATATGTCCATATTCACACCAGCCAGCTGGTCTGCGCAAGCTCTGAAGATGCGGCTAGGGATGCCGTCTGGGCCAGCAGCCTTGCGATGGTTAACTCGTTTAAATATCTTACTCACGTCGGCCACGGAGAAGGAGGTAGCTGGACGCAAGACGTCGGTGACCGTGACATGGCTGATTTACTTTTTGTAGTCCGATATTGCCTGTAGACCCTGCCACATACTTCTCATGTCTGAGCCGTTGAATTGTGACTCCACTTTGTCCCTATACCGATTTGGGGTTTAAGAAGTCAATGAGAGAAGTGAAAAATTCTTCCTTAGTTGTTAATTTTCTCTTCAGTAATTTAACACAACAACTTCATGAAAATGACAAACTGACATGTTTGAATTTTCTTCAAAAACAACTTTATCTGGAAGGATTGCCTTTGATTTGATGGCCTGCGTATGCGCAGATCAACGCAGGCAACCATTAGACCTGATGAAGTGTTTCTGCACGTGAGCTTAGCTTGCCAACTTCACCATTACATCCCCTACAAGCGTGATTGTTGTTGGAGAAGCAGTTTCTGCCTATCTTCATATTGTATGGTCTTTGATGATAGCTTGGCTATATACACGGGGTACCTGTACCGAGTCGATGTGCAGGGTACGAGGTAATTAAGGTAAATATGAACATATAGGTAGGGGTAAAGTGACTAGGCAACAGGATAGATACTAAACAGTTACAGCAGCGTTTTATTTTTATTTTATTTCACCTTTATTTAACCAGGTAGGCTAGTTGAGAACAAGTTCTCATTTACAACTGCGACCTGGCCAAGATAAAGTAAAGCAGTTCGACACATCAACAACACAGAGTTTCACATGGAATAAACAAACATACAATCAATACAGTAGAAAAATCTATATACAGCATGTGCAAATGAGGTAGGATAAGAGAGGTAAGGCAATAAATAGGCCATGGTGGTGAAGTAATTACAATATAGCAATTAAACACTGGAATGGTAGAAGGTGCAGAAGATGAATGTGCAAGTAGAGATACTGGGGTGCAAAGGAGCAAGATAAATAAATAAATACAGTATGGGGATGAGGTAGCTGGATGGGCTATTTACAGATGAGCTATGTACAGGTGCAGTGATCTGTGAGCTGCTCTGACAGCTGGTGCTTAAAACTAGTGAGAGAGGTAAGAGTCTCCAGCTCCAGCAGAGAACTGGAAGGAGAGGCGGCCGAAGGAAGAATTGGCTTTGGGGGTGACCAGTGAGATATACCTGCTGGAGCGCGTGCTACGGGTGGGTGCTGCTATGGTGACCAGTGAGCTGAGATAAGGCGGGGCTTTACCTAGCATAGACTTGTAGATGACCTGGAGCCAGTGGGCTTGGCGATGAGTATGGCCAGCCAACGAGAGCGTACAGGTCGCAGTGGTGGGTAGTATATGGGGCTTTGGTGACAAAACAGATGGAACTGTGGTAGACTGCATCCAATTTGTTGAGTAGAGTGTTGGAGGCTATTTTGTAAATGACATCGCCGAAGTCGAGGGTCGGTAGGATGGTCAGTTTTACGAGGGTATGTTTGGCAGCACGAGTGAAGGATACTTTGTAGTGAAATAGGAAGCCGATTCTATATTTAATTTTGGATTGGAGTCTGGAAGAAGAGTTTACAGTCTAACCAGACACCTAGGTATTTGTAGTTGTCCACATATTCTAAGTCAGAACCGTCCAGAGTAGTGATGCTGGACGGGCGGGCAGGTGCTGGCAGCGATCGGTTGAAGAGCATACATTTAGTTTTACTTGCATTTAAGAGCAGTTGGAGGCAACGGAAGGAGAGTTGTATGGCATTGAAGCTCATCTGGAGGTTAGTTAACACAGTGTCCAATGAAGGGCCAGAGGTATACAGAATGGTGTCGTTTGCATAGAGGTGGATCAAAGAATCACCAGCAGCAAGAGCGACATCATTGATGTATACAGAGAAGAGAGTCGGCCCGAGAATTGAACCCTGTGGCTCCCCCATAGAGACTGCCAGAGGTTCTGACAACAGGCCCTCCGATTTGACATACTGAACTCTATCAGAGAAGTAGTTGGTGAACCAGGCGAGGCAATCATTTGAGAAACCAAGGCTGTTGAGTCTGCCAATATGAATGTAGTGATTGACAGAGTCGAAAGCCTTGGCCAGGTCGATGAATATGGCTGCACAGTAATGTCTCTTATCGATGGCGGTTATGACCCATGACCAGCTCGGAAACCAGATTACATAGCGGAGAAGGTACGGTGGGATTCGAAATGGTCGGTAATCTGTTAATTAACTTGGCTTTCGAAGACCTTAGAAAGGCAGGGTAGAATAGATATAGGTCTGTAGCAGTTTGGGTCTAGAGTGTCTCCCCCTTTGAAGAGGGGGATGACCGCGGCAGCTTTCCAATCTTTGGAATCTCAGACGATACGAAAGAGAGGTTAAACAGGCTAGTAATAGGGGTTGCAACAATTTCGGCAGATCATTTTGTGAATGTGATAAGTCAAAATAGTTAATGCAAAGAGGGTCAATGCAGATAATCCGTGTAGCTCTTTGGTTAACTATTTAGTATTCTTATGGCTTGTGGGTAGAAGTTCAGGGTCGGGTCCTATTGGTTCCAGACTTGGTGCATTGGTACTGCTTGTTGTGCGATATCAGAGAGAACAGTCTCTGACTTGGGTGGCTGGAGTCTTTCAACATTTTTAGGGCCTTCCTCTGACACCGCCTGGTATAGAGGTCCTGGATGGCAGGGAGCTCAGCCCCAGTGATGTACTGGCCCGTACGCTCTACACTCTGTAGCGCCTTGCGGTCAGATGCTAAGCAGTTGCCAAACCAAGCGGTGATGCAGCCAGTCAAGATGCTCTCTATGGTCCAGCTTTAGAACTTTTTGAGGATCTGAGGGCCCATGCCAAATCTTTTCAGCCTCCTGAGGGGAAGAGGTGTTGTCTTGCCTTCTTTACGACTGTGTTGGTGTGTGTGGACCATGTTCATTTCTTAGTGATGTAGACCCCGAGGAACTTGAAGCTCTTGACCCGCTCCACTACAGCGGGTGGAGACCTCGATAACAGCATTTCCGGAAGTTAAATGTAACAACAAAACATTATTTATAAAAATATCTATATTGAATTATTATTGTGTATGTACTGATACCGCAGTTCATTTGTAAGAGTTTATCAATGAGTATGTTTACATGCACAGTAATAATTAGACATTAAACTGATTTTGAAAGTAGGCATTTTATTCAATAGTAATGTAAACACCATACTCTGTTTTTCTTAATCGGCGTAAAATCGAAATTGAGGTAAGCATAAAACACCTGCCTGGTTTTCTGATCTATTAGGACATGCGTTCCAGCGGTGCATGTGCTAGCAGCAACCGAGCGAGCCTCCCTCTTTAGCACGAGTGAAATTAGTTCAGAACAACTGAATGTATGCGTTTTATAACGTTTCTATGCGAAAACTACTTCTATGTCTGATCTCGGAATCAAATATTCTTCCCAAAAATAACATGGTCGCTGTGGTAGAACATTAATTTCAGTTGATTATTTTCTGCATTCATCAAAGTGCCATCAGGTAGCCTGATTTCAGATGTGTCCATGGAAACAGAATTATTCGGGAAAGCATGTAAACATTTTAATCAAACTATTATATTAATCGGACTATCCACCAAGGGCGTAACTTTGGTTTTAGAAGTGGGGGGGACATAATTATTATTATTTATTTTTTATCCAGTCGGATAAACACTCCAAACAGCCTTCCCGACCAGGACAAAAATGCAATTTTAGAATGTGGGAGGTACATGTCCCTCCTGTCCCCAGTGAAAGTTGTGCCCCTGCTATCCACAATAATAGCATTATTGTGTGCATGTAACCATAGGTTTTTTGCAAACCAGCTTAATATAAGTCAGGTCTCCAACCCATTCTACTGTACATTTTCTTCAATATGGGAGATATCATAATATCTTCTATCTTGATAACATATGAATCCACTAAAACTATGTGTTCTTCTTCTGCCATAAATCAGACTTTAGTTTGTTACATGTAGATCATGTGCTAAATGGAAACGTTAAAGCAACATTGCCCTGAACCAGAGAAGAAGATGCACTTTGCCTCAACAATTATTTTTACAGTCTATGGCAGGAATCATCAACTACACTGAACAAAAATATAAACCCAACATGTAAAGTCTTGGTGCCATGTTTCATGAGCTGAAATAAAAGATCCCAGAAATGTGCAGTTTTGTCACACAACACAATGCCACAGATGTCTCAAGTTTTGAGGGAGCGTGCACTTGACATGCTGTCTGCAGAAATGTCCACAAGAGGTGTTGCCAAATAATTTTATGTTAATTTCTCTACCATACGCCACCTCCAAAGTCGTTTTAGAGAATTTGGCAGTACATCCAACCGGCCTCACATCCACATACCAAGTGTAACCACGCCAGCCAAGGACCTCCACATCCGGCTTGTTCACCTGCGGGATCGTTTGAGGCCAGCCACCTGGACAGCTGATGAAACTGAGGAGAATTTATGTCTGTAATAAAGCCCAGTATAGATTCAATCATGGGTGATTTTTCAATGGTCAGACTGCAAATTGACCGCAAGAAACCCAAACAGATATAATATTTGACTAAAATGTAATAATTTAAAACTTTGCTTACATTTGTATACGATCACATATGTATCTCTATTATGTGTGGGAATACTTTGGAACATATTTCCAAACTCAAAATCACTTGGAGCTGATTTGCTGATGTTTTTACAGTCTTTTATGTCCCCCCCCCAAAAAAATATATATATATACTTTGGGGGGCCCAATAAAATCACCTGCGGCCGCCAGTTGGCGAACCATGGTCTATATGGCCTCGACCTATATCAAATAACTTTTTTTTTTAAATATATATATTTTTCTAAACACGTGTGGCGGCTGTCGTCCATTGACATCATATCCGGTCTGCTTGTGTTGTTGTTTTTCCTGCCTGGCGGAGGGAGTGGGGATGTACTGACGGCTGGGAGGAAGAGAGGAGCGACAAGAAAGCCTTGGGAAGAGATAAGATAGAAAGGGAAAAGGTCCTGGGTTCCACCGTCCGTCAGGTTAGGTATCAACCACCTACAGATTGCAACACCGTCTGACCAGTCACTAAACCGGGGGTGAAATGTCGTCGTCTACCAGTCGTCAGCTTAGCGAAAGCAGGGCCATTCCAACCAGGACGGTGTTGATCAACGATAGAACGCAGCTACCTCATGATTATTGCACCACCCCTGGAGGCACTTTATTTTCAACAACTCCGGGAGGTAAAATCAACCCGAACCGATAAATTGTCTCTTATTACTGATATGATGTGTGTTTCAGCAACTGTCGCCATTTCGTTATGCACTGTCGTGCATTTGTGGCCTACAGTAGCTAGACTGATTGCATGTCAAGGCATCCTCCAAGCGTTCAAAACAAAAACAAAGGTTTGCCCGGACGCTGTCGTCACCTTTGGCAATGTGATTTGTTGGTGTTCAACGCAATGATTCTGAATCATGGTGGCTCCATTTGTAACAGTGCAATATGTTATTTATTACCGTGCCTTCAGAAAGTATTCAACCACCTTGCCTTTTTCAAAAGAAATTGTTACAAGGTGAGATTAAAATGGATTTCAATGTCATTTGTTCGTCAACGATCCACACAAAATACACTAATGTTAAAGTGGAATTCAATTTCGAACATAAAAAATAACTCATATATATATATATATATATATATTATAATGAAAAATAAAACACTAATATATCTTCATTACATAAGATTTCAACCCCCTGAGTCAATACATGTTAGAATCACCTTAGGCACCGATTATAGCTGTGAGTCTTTCAGGGTAAGTCTCTAAGAGCTTTACACAACCGGATTGTACAATATTTCCAAATTCTTCAAGCTCTGTCAAGTTGGTTGATGATCATCGCTAGACAGCCATTTTCATGTCTTGCCATAGATTTTTAAGCTGATTTAAGTCCAAAACCTTAACTAGGCCACTCAGGAACATCCAATGCCGTCTTGGTAAGCAACTCCAGTGTATATTTGGCCTTGTGTTTTAAGTTATTGTCCTGCTGAAAGGTGAATTTGTCTCCCAGTGTTTGTTGGAAAGCACACTGAAACAGGTTTTCCTCTAGGATTTTGCCTGTGCTTAGCTCTATTCCATTTCTTATTATCATAAAAAAAACTCCCTAGTCCTTGTCGATGACATTCACACCCATAACATGATGCAGCCACCACCATGCTTGAAAATATGAAGTGGTACTCAGTGACGTATTGGATTTGCCCCAAACATAACGCTTTGTATTCAAGACAAAGTTCATTTCTTTGCCACCTTTTTTGCAGTTTTACTTTAATGCCTTATTACAAACAGGATGCATGTTTTGGAATATTTTTTTTTCTGTACAGGCTTCCTTCTTTTCACTCTGTCATTTAGGTTATTATTGCGGAGTAACTACAATGTTGTTGATCCATCCTCAGTTTTCTCCTATCACAACCATTAAACTCTAACTGTTTAAAAGTCACCACTGGCATCATGGTGAAATCCCTGAGCTTGTTCTTTCCTCTCCGGCAACTGAGTTAGGAAGGACGCCTGTATCTTTGTCGTGACTGCCTGTATTGATACACTATCCAAAGTGGAATTAATAACTTCATCATGCTCAAAGGGATAGTCAATGTTTGCAACAACAACAAAAAATTCACCTATCTACCAATAGGTGCCTTTTGCAAGGCATTGGGAAACCTCCCTGGTCTTTGTGGTTGAAATGCTTGACTCAGGACCTTTTTACATTTTAGTCATTTAGCAGATGCTGTTATCCAGAGCGACTTACAGTGCATTCATCTTAAGACAGCTAGGTGGGAGAATCACAGTGATAGTAAGTAAAATGTTCCTCAATAAAGTACCTATCAGCAAAGTCAGCGCTAGTAAGGAGGAAAAGAGTTCAGTGCGTTGACAAAAGCTTCTTTTTTTTTACCTTACAGAAAATGTAATGTGTGGGGTACAGAAATGAGGTAGTCATTGAAAAATCATGTTAACCACTGTTATTGCACACAGAGTGAGTCCATGCAACTTATTATGGGACTTGTTAAGCACGTGTTTACTCCTGAACTTATTTAGGCTTGCCATGACAAAGAGTACTTATTGACTCATGACATTTCATTGTTTATTAATTAGTAAAACATTCTTACAACATATTTCCACTTTGACATTATGGGGTATTGTATGTAGGCCAGTGACACTAAATCTCAATTTAATCCATTTTAAATTCAGACTGTAACACGCGGAAGGCCAGAGAGGACAAATTAATTTTAAAAAATTGTTCCCTCGTTATGTCGATCACAACGTATTTATCTTAAATGATCATTACGTAACAAAAGTTGTTTTGTCGAGATCAGAAGATAATCAAAAGTACCACGCATCATCCATTAATTTGTTCAGATGCAAAATAACAACTTCATCAAGGAGCCCTATGGCTTTGTTGAGTGCAATGTGGGGCATTTGAGCCCTGAATGATACCTGACAGGCAACACTGAAGCTGCGTGCCGCCCCCAAGACCACAGTCAATCGCAGTCAATCGCATGCAAGGAACAACAGAGCTAACCTGGCTAGTATTGTGAGCTAGCTAGATAGTCTTGTTAGCTAGCTTGTTATCTATGCTGGTTGTTAGCTTGCATAACTGATATGTGTATAATTATAAGGGACACTTCATGTTTGTGGGTAATATTTACATTGAGTGAGCTCCATTCCTGACAGGCTTATCCGATTAAATTTCAGCCTCAGAGGCTGATAAGTCAGGAAGCTGCCTTATATGCTGTTTTTATAGGCTAGGCTTATTGCAGGTAGATTAGCTGTGAAAGTGCTTTATAGCCATATGCATATCTGATCCAGGGGGTGAGTTCTATTCCTTGCAGGCTGATCAGATTCAATAGCAGCCTCAGAGGCTGATGTCAGGATACTGCCTTGTAGGCTGTTTCATGTGTAAGGCTCCTTGCAGACAGCCTACTAGGTAGCGTCCTGACTTATCAGCCTCTGAGGCTTCTAATGGATCTGATCAGCCTGTCAGGAATAGAGAGCACCCAGTCTTGATCATATAGATAATGCACCCTGACTGCTAATCTGCCTGCAAGGAGCTTTACCTATGAAACAGCCTGCAAGGTAGAATCCTGACTTATCAGCCTCTGAGACTGCTATCGAATCTTATTATCCTGTCAGAAATGGAGCTCACCCACTCTGTACATTTTAAATATTATCTATAAAACATGAAGTGTCCCGTACAATTATAAACATATCTGTTATGAAAGCTAACACCCAGCATATATAACACGCTAGCAACAAGGCTAACTAGCTAGCTCGCTCACAAGACTAGCCAAGTTAGCTGCATTGTTGCTTCCATGCGGTTGGCTGTGGTCTTGGGGGTAGCATACAGCCTGGGAGACAGGGCTGCCTGTTAGGCATTGTTCAGGGCTTAATTGCCCCACAAAGGCTTAGATGCCCCATGAGCTCTTGGCTCAAGATTCGGGGCATTTAGCTTGTTAACATTCTAACTTATAAACTGATAATGAGCGCCAAACACAAATGAAAGCATGATGTTAGGATGAAATGTACCATCCCTGATTGTAGCAATCAATAAAAACATATGTGCTGATCCACCTTGGGCTCTGCCTCCTCAGCCATACTGCCAATCAATCATCAATGCGTCTATTCCTATTTATAGAGTTAATCTTGTGATCTTGACAAAAACAACTTTTGTGATGTCGTGATCATGAGATAAATAAGTTGGGATCTCAACATAATGAAGGTATATATTTTTTTTAATTCATATGATCTCTCTGGACTTCTGTAGTAACACAACAAAATGTGGAAAAAGTGAAGGGGTGTGAATACTTTCTGAAGGCACTGTAGGTAGTTACAATGTATTCATATATTCATCCATGCATGGCTGGTTTGAGGAAGTATCTGAATTTCATTGTCCCAGACAGTGCTTTTGCATTTAAATAAATATTGCACTTATTGAAATAATGTTTATAGAAAGCTAAGGTCTCTGCTTTTTGTTTACAGCTTTTTGTTTGACGATAGTGTAAACAATTATCCCAGCATCTGATGTAGGTGCCTAGGCCGTGTTGTACATGACACGCCATCTTTTGATTAAAATGGGTATTTACAGTAAATATGTAACGAACTAAACAGATTTATGCTCTTCCCCTTTCGATTCACAGATTTGTGAATTGGTGCATCATTTTGTTTGTTTGCTGTCACCATTGTAATGATGACATTTGCAAAACAAGAAAACAGATGAATGAAATTTGACCTTGATTTGCCTATTTTTGCACTGCTGCACAGTGCTTCACTATTGCATGTTTCATATAAATGAACAACATTGTAAATTGAAGAAAACGACAATGACTCCATCTACACATAAAGTAATCGATGCAATATAATCGGCGTGTTATTATCGACATGATGGTGTACCAGTTCTCTAAAGCAGGTTTGTAATACATCTGTTGTTAATGCATTTCTATACATTCGATGGTTGTAACTAATATGTCAAAGATGTTATTAAATAATCACTCTCCTCTATCATAGGGACCAGGATCATCTACGACCGTAAGTTCCTATTGGACCGGCGTAACTCCCCCATCGCCCAGACCCCCCCGGCCCACCTGCCCATCATCCCCGGGGTGACCAGCCTCAACGTCCTGACCGAGAACCGAAGGAACGAGGCCAACAACCACATAAAACCCCACAACAGTCATGGCAAGACAGCCACCGGTCAGTGGGTGCCATATCCTCTGACTACTGTTGTCATGCCATACAACATGCTCTCTCTCTGTAGTCCATGTCAACCATGTTTTATCATGGAACACCTGAGTCAAATTAGTAATAACAAAGGTATTACACCCCCTGCTTTAGAGTACAGATGACATTGTATTTGTGTTCTTGTGTTTTAAAGGTGAGGATGCTCAGTTTGAGATGGACATCTGACCTCACCTGAGGAACCACACCGGAACAACAGAAGAAGAAACAAACCTGGTTCCTGTGCTGTGTGCTAGTGGCTTGGCTTGTAGAAACCAATGTTGTGAGCTCTCACATCACTCACAGCAGCCATCTTCTTTAGCTCTCTGTCTCACCGTCACTGGGTGTGATGTATGTAAACCACGCAGATAAACTATACCATGTAATACGTTAACTGTACGGCCAACTTGGACCCATACTGTGGCTCTGTTTCAATGTCCATGCTAGCATACCACTTAGAATGAAGCAATGTATTTGACATGCATCCTAAGTGGTATGGTAGTGTGGATATTGGAATGTAGCCTGCATGTGTTGTTGCCAACTCTTCTATCGTTGTCAAGCCATAGTTTGGCATAACAATGAAACGACACAAAGAGGAGTTGGCTACAATACAAACTGACTGGGCTACCAAGGCTATGGCTAACCCTGAGAGCTAGCGGAAGACTGCAGGTCTATTTGAATAGGTCTCAGGGTTACCAACTGCCGTATATGTATTGTATGTACTTCAGCCACACAACAAGGAAAAGGGTCTAAAGGTAACCAGAGATATTCTTAACCATTAACAAAATGTAGACGCCCAAGTCAATGCAGTAATCTAAACTGACCATTCTGTATTTCTGTATGTGTCCTTACTACCAGAGCACACTGTAAACAAAGCCGTCTTTACTGCTTTAGACATTTTATAATGGGGCCTAAGAAACTGTACAACATCTACTACTTGTACTACTTTGTAGAGCAAAGTACTGGCCTTAGAATCCTCTGTCAAAGAGATTGATATTACTTATCCTTTTCAGAACCTTTGTCATTGTTTGGGTAAAATGTTCATAAAAACAAAACAAAAAAATACTGGATATGCTCTTACCTGCCTGTTTTGTAGTCCGTTAGTTACCAGCAATTAAACTCATAAGGGATGATGTGACTGATTAAATTCTGATTAGCTGAGAATTTCATCATCATTCCAAGCCTTGAATATCTATCCATCACCAATACAAGCCTGACTTTATGTTGCGTTTTGGGTCTTTCTGGTAAAGGATTTTATAAAGATTTACCATTTGGAAAACCTTGGCTTTCCGTTTGTGGTGATGGTTTGATAGATTTGCAAAATGAAAGGAGAAAATTAATTTCTACATTATTTCAGGCTATACTAAATGTTAAACATAATCCGATAATTACTAAATACATTTGAATTAGCTACATGAATGGTTTGTATTTTGTCACAAAAGAGATTTGAAACTACAAACCTAACTGCTGTTCTAATTTGAATTCACTTCATTTTTTTGAGAAATTTCAATGCCAGTGGACACTGTTACAGCAAGATCAATAAAGTTCCTTATGATGAGGATTATGCTGTTCTCCCTGTTTTGTCTGTACACATGGTTTCACATGGTTGTGATCACATTGATAACAAAAGTACACAAATGTCCAACACAAATTTGTCTTCTGCTTTATCCCATTCCCAACCCCTCCAAAAGACAGCGATACACACAGAGAAGAATATACATACATCCAGTTGCTTTGAGCAGGTGTTGGAGATTAGAGTGTACACAGTATGTTCAATAAAAAGAAAAGAAAGACTCATACTGCAATCTATTTTCCCAAGTGTGTTCAATGTCACGCTTGGGTGCACTGCGTACATTGAAGAGTCTTCCTTTTCTGTTTTAATCACAGTCACAGAGATAATTGTTTCCGACCATTCCAATTTGTATGATCGTTCAAAATAATTTTTCCCAGTCAGCTCGTTTTTTCCCCAGAGTTTTCAGTTGTCTTGAATGCACTGAAGTTTGAAGTCAGAGATGTACAAGTTCCCAGTTGTTTTGATGCAGCATAGAAAAGCCTCAAGGCTTCAGTCATAACGGTAAAAAATGAATTACAGAGGGCAGTTTAATCACGTCCGAATCGTCCTCTGGAAAAACAGACATGCTTGGGTTTGTCGTGTTCGAAACGACTGGGAACTCGGAAATCTTCGACTTCAGTGTGTTGAAGACAACTGGGAACCTGAACATTTTTTTGCTCCGACTAAGAAAAATCATTTTCAACGGTCATCCAACTCGGAATTGTCGGCAACTCTGGCCTCTTTCTAGAGCTCTGGCTTTCCGGCTTGAAGATCACTGGCGTTATGATTTGACCTCGTTTTTTTAGTTCCCAGTTGTCTTGAAAACACCAATAATTAAATAACTGACATTGTAATAGTAATACAAGTCCTCTGCAAATATGACACCATAAGGCTATATGGGTAGTAGTTCCTCAGCCCTAGGGTCAGTTATTGAATAGCCCTGGTGTAGGATATTGTTTTGACCACTATGTGGTGTGCAATGTCAAGTGTTTCAAGTACAGCAAATACTTTTGGTCTTGTAGTGTATGTGGACACATGCTCGTCGAACATCTCAGTCCAAAATAATGGACATTAATATGGAGTTGGTCCCCCTTTTGCTGCTATAACAGCCTCCACTCTTCTGGAAAAGGCTTTCCACTAGATGTTGAAACATTGCTGCGGGGACTTGCTTCCATTCAGACACAAGAGCATTAGTGAAGTCGGGCACTGATGTTGGGCGATTAGGCCTGGCTTGCATTCGGCTTTCCAATTCATCCCAAAGGTGTTCGATGGGGTTAAGTTAGGGCTCTGTGCAGGCCAGTCAAGTTCTTCCACACCCATCTCAACAAATCAATACTGTATATACCTCGCTTTGTGCACGGTGGCATTGTCATGCTGAAACAGGAAAGGGCCTTACCCAAACTGTTGCCACAAAGTTGGAAGCACAGAGTCATCTAGAATGTCATTGTATGCTGTAGCGTTAAGATTTACCATCACTGGTACTAAGGGGCGTAGCCCAAACCATGAAAAACAGCCCCAGACCATTATTCCTCCTCCACCAATTAGGCCTGGCTCGCAGTCTGGCTAGCGTTCTCCTGGCATCCTCCAAACCCAGATTTGTCTGTTGGACTGCCAAATGTTGAAGTGTGATTCATCACTCCAGAGAACGCGTTTTCACTGCTCCAGAGTCCAATGGCAGCAAGCTTTACACCACTCCAGCTGACGCTTGGCATTGCACATGGTGATCTTAGGCTTGTGTGCGGCTGCTCGGCCATGGAAACCCATTTCATGAAGCTCCCGACGAACAGTTATTGTGCTGACGTTGCTTCCAGAGGCAGTTTGGAACTCGGTAGTGAGTGTTGCAACCGAGGACAAAAAATGTTACGCACTGCGCGCTTCAGCAGTCGGCGGTCCCGTTCTGTGAGCTTGTGTAGAGTCTACCACTTCGCAGCTGAACCATTGTTGCTCCTAGATGTGTCCTCTTCACAATAACAGCACTTACAGTTGACCAGGGCAGCTTTAGCAGGGCAGACATTTGTTGGAAAAGTGGCATCCTATGACAGTGCCACCCTGAAAGTCACTGAGCTCTTCATTAAGGCCATTCTACTGCCAATGTTTCCCTATGGAGATTACATGGCTGTGTGCTCGATTTTATATACCTGTCAGCAACGGATGTGACTGAAATAACCGAATCCACTAATTTCAAGGGGTGTCCACATACTAGTATATATCCAAATGATGTGAGTGTGTGTGTGTGTGTGTGTGTGTGTGTGTGTGTGTGTGTGTGTGTGTGTGTTGTATGTGGCTGTGTGTGTGTTTTATGTGGCCGTGTGCATGCACATGCATGTGCCACTGTCTGTAGCAACGTAATCTCTGAAACGCAGAACTAAAATCTTACGTAATTGCGTCAGATGCTAGATTAAGTCCTAGGTGAAGACGTGTTAGAAAAATACACTACAACGAGGAACAGATACAGGGCGGTAGCTCCACCCCCATCTGTTCACAAGTTACAGTGAAGGGGAGGGGCGAAATATCCCCTCTCCTATTGAAATTTGAATGTTTTGAACACCTGTGAGATCATGATTTGTCAAAATGATTAGCGAAGAAAAATCTGCACACCTTGTAAATCATTGGATCCCACAGTCTATTGACACATGTTACGATTAAGCAATAAGGCCTGAGGAGGTGTTGTATATTTAAGTAATAAGGCCCAAGGGGGTGTGGTATATGGCCAATATACCACGGCTATGTCACGCCCTGACCTGAGAGAAACGGGTTGTTTCTCTATGTGGTTAGGTCAGGGTGTGGGGTGGGCATTCTATGGTGTCTATTTCTTTGTGTTGAGCCGAGTATGGTTCCTAATCAGAGGCAGCTGTCTATCGTTGTCTCTGATTAGGAATCATACTTAGGCAGCCTTTCCCCACCTGTAGTTGTGGGATCTTATTTTTGCACTGCTTGTTAAGCCTGCAAGACGTTACGGTCGTTATCATTTTTTCTTATTTTGTGTTTAGAGTTCTGATTTAAAATAAATACAAGGATGAACACTTACCACGCTGCACCTTGGTCTACTCCTTTTAACGATCGTGACAGACTAAGGGTTGTTCTTTGACATTACGCAATGTGTAGTGCCTGGATACAGCCCTTAGCCGCTATTATAAGCTGGTTACCAACGTAATTAGAGCAGTAAATCAATCATGGGCATTATAAACTGGGTGGTTAGAGCCCTGAATGCTGATTGTCTGACAGCCGTGGTATATCAGACCATATACCACGGGCATGACCCACAAAAATGTTTTACTCTTCTAATTACGTTTGTAACCAGTTTATAATAGTAATAAGGCACCTCGGGGGTTTGTGGTATATGGCCAATATACCACGACTAAGGGCTGTATCCAGGCACTTTGCGTTGCGTTGTGCCTAAGGACAGTCCTAACCCTAACCCTATTGGCCATATACCCCACCCCCCAGGACTTATTGCTTAATTATGAACCAGGGGGTGCAAGCCCTGAATGCTGATTGGCGGATACGACCAAAAAAAACTTTTTACTCTTCTAATTACATTGGTAGCCAGTTTATAATATCAATAAGGCACCTCGAGTGTTAGTTGCATATGGCCAATATACCACGTCTAAGGGCTGTTCTTAGGCACGACCACACCCCCTCATGCCTTATTGCTTAATTATAAATTGGGTGGTTCAAGCCCTGAATGCTAATTGGCTGACATCCGTGGTACATTAGATTGTATACCACAGGTATGACAAAACATGTATTTTTACTGCTCTAATTATGCTGGTAACCAGTTTATATTAGCAATAAGGTACCTTGGAGGTTTGTGGTATATGGCCAATATACCACAACTAAGGGCTGTATCGTGCCTAAGAACAGCCCTTAGCCATTGTATATTGGCCATATACCAGACCCCTTGGGTCTTATTGCTTAAATAAACCACCCCTGATGCTGTGTTCATAACCAAGTGGGAAGGTGGTATTTACCACATACTACTGGGAAAAATCCACTTGAACACCCTTCCAACTTGTAATTACTAATGGGAAACTCGTCTCATTCCTGAGCTTTCACTTCTCCTGCATGCTATCCGCTAACGTCACCTCATAAGGAGGTTAAATGTAACAGCAAAACATTATTTATAAAAAACAATCTATAAATATGGTCGACGGTATCAGTATAATCATATCTGAACCATTATCTTCCTTCATTTTCAGCTGTTATTTTACCCAAAAGCTTCTCGTTGTCTTTGAGTTGTGTTAAAATATGTTATTCATTGTTATTTTAATTTGTTAGTAACCATTTTATAAAAGCAATAAGGCACGCGAGTCTGTGCTATATTTTGAATTTAGTCACAGGCAAGGGTGCAACTTTGGTTTTAGAAGTGGGGGATACATCATTTTTTAAATATATTTTTTTATCCAGCAGGATAAACACTCCAAACAGCCTACCCGACTGCTCGAAGAAATCTGCATGGTCCTAAAGCAAACCGTTGCCTCATTTTGTATCACATTCCAATGATAAAACTGTGGGGGACAAAAATGCAATTTCAGAATGTGGGGGGGGGACATGTCTCCCCTTTCCCCAGTGAAAGTTGCGCCCCTGGTCACAGGTAAATAGTTTGACTGACCCTCTGCCTCGTGTCGGGTTGAACAACACCATTTACCTGTGACTGTCACGGTTGTCGTTGGTTAAGGAGGACAAAAATGCCGCAGGTATGTGTATGCTCATCTTGACTTTTAATAAATTCCAAAATGAACACCAAAATAACAAAAAGAGAACAAACGATCACCAAACAGTCTGGCAAGGGACAAGGCTAAACACAGAACAATCTCCCACAAACACACCCAACTAATATAGGACTTCCAATCAAAGGCAACACCACACAGCTGCCTTCAATTGGGAGTCCACCCCAATTAACTCAACATAGAAACAGACTACCTAGACTAAACATAGAATACATGAATCTCAAACAGTGCCCAAAAACCCCCGGAATACTAAATCAAATGCCCTTACTACAAAACCACCACCCTGAACCACATAAAACAAATACCCTCTGCCACGTCCTGACCAAACTACAATAACAATTAACCCTTATACTGGCCAGGACGTGACAGTGACTATATCATGATATAGCGTGGCCTCTTGAGCCTTATTGCTTAATTAGCCTAATGTAGCTCAGATCTGTCTTATTCTTATCCGAAAGGACGGAGGCTATTTTGATTGAATGTTTGAAGACAGGAAGTCATGAAAGGAAGTCTTGTTTTAGAAGAGAGCCTCAAAATTGCAGTGTTGAATTTCCTAATTACTGTAGGCTAGTTCAGGTCAGCCTTATCTGAGAAGACTGAGGTCATTTTAAATGATGTTTGATGACAGGAAGTTGCAAATGTTTTAATTGTATCTTTCCACTGAGGTGTTCTTCTTGTTTTACATCCTCTGACAATAACAACATGATGATCAATGCGTGGGTATGGGTGTGTCTACGTAAAACCTGAAGGTCATTGAGTAATTCAGAAACTGTCCTTTTCTGATTCATCATTAGTTAATCCCATTGAAAAGACATGGGGAGAATAAGGCTTTACAGAAGACTGTCACGCCCTGATCTGTTTCACCTGTTCTTGTGCTTGTCTTCACCCCCCTCCAGGTGTCGCCCATCTTCCACATTTTCCCCTGGGTACTTATACCTGTGTTCTCTGTTTGTCTGTTGCCAATTCAACCAGTGTTTTGTCTCAGCTCCTGCTTTTCCTAGTCTCTCTTTTTCTCGCCCTCCTTGTTTTGACCCTTGCCTGTCCTGACTCTGAGCCCGCCTGCCTGACCACTCTGCATGCCCCTGAGCCTGCTTGCCTGCCGTTAAGGTACCTTTGCCCCTACTCTGGATTACCGACCTCTGCCTGACCTGAGCCTGCCCTCCGTCCTGTACCTTTGCCCCACTACCCTGGATTATCGACCCCTGCCTGCCTTGACCTGTCGTTTGCCTGCCCCTGTTGCTATAATAAACATTGTGACTTCAACACAGTCTGTATTTGGGTCTTACCAGAAACGGGATAACGACTGTATGGAGACAGAATTAGTATACAACAAAGTACATCAGTACTCAGAAGCATAGATGTCAGCATCTGTGTCAGGCACTGGCTTTGTTAGTGTCAGTCTTTAAGTAGTTTTTCCACAGACCGATGTATTGTCAGTGTCAGTCTTTAAGTAGTTTTTCCACAGGCCTATGTACTGCCGGCAACCAGAAAACTGATGGTTTCAGATACCAGGTAGCCTATACCATCTCCTGCTGTTGTGCCCTTAAAAAAGGTTCTTACCAGTGGAAGACCCCTAAACTAGCTCCAGGGGAACATCCAAATGCTTACTTACAGGCCCCTAACCAACAATGCAGTTAAAAAGTATGAATAAGAATAAGAAATAAAAGGAACAAATAATTAAAGAGCAGCAGTAAAATAACAAGAGCGAGGCTATGTACAGGGGGTACCGGTACAGAGTCAATGTGGAGGCTATATACAGGGGGTACCGGTACAGAGTCAATGTGGAGGCTATATACAGGGGGTACCGGTACAGTCAATGTGCGGGGGCACCGGTTAGTCGAGGTAATTGAGTTAATATGTACATGTAGGTAGAGTTATTAAAGTGAATATGCATATATTTTTTATTTAACCTTTATTTAACTAGGCAAGTCAGTTAAGAACAAACTATTATTTACAATGACGGCCTACCCCGGCCAAACCCGGACAACGCTGGGCCAGTTGTGCACCGCCCTATGGGACTCCCATTCACAACCGGATGTGATGCAGCCTGGATTCGAACCAAGTACGGCAGTGACGGCTCTTGTACTGAGATGCAGTGTCTTAGACCACTGCACCTCTCTGGAGCCCAGTGCGCCACACGGGAGCCCAAGATAATAACAGAGAGTAAAAGCGGCATGAAAGATGGGGTGGGGAGGTGGGCAATGAAAATAGTCTGGGTAGCCATTTGATTAGATGTTCAGAAGTCTTATGGCTTGGGGGTAGAAGCTGTTTAGAAGCCTCTTGGACCTAGACTTGGTGCTCCGGTACTGCTTGCCGTGCGGTAGCAGAGAGAACAGTCTATGACTAGGATGGCTGGAGTCTTTGACAACTTTTAGGGCCTTCCTCTGACACCGCCTGGTATAGAGGTCCTGTACAGTGATGTACTGGGCCGTACACACTACCCTCTGTAGTGCCTTGCAGTCGGGGGTCGAGCAGTTGCCATACCAGGCAGTGACGCAACCAGTCAGGATGCTCTCGATGGTGCAGCTGTATAATATTTGGAGGATCTGAGGACCCATGCCAAATCTTTTCAGTCTCCTAATGAGGAATAGGTTTTGTCGTACCCTCTTGGACCATGTTAGTTTGTTGGTGATGTGGACAAAAAGGAATTTGAAGCTCTCAACCTGCTCCACTACAGCCCCGTCAATGAGAATGGGGGCGTGCTTGGTCCTCCTTTTCCTGTAGTCCACAATCATCTCCTTAGTCTTGATCACATTGAGGGAGAGGTTGTTGTCCTGACACCATACGGCCAGCTCTCTGACCTCCTCCCTATAGGCGGTCTCGTCGTTGTCGGTGATCAGGCCTACCACTGTTGTGTCATCGGCAAACTTAATGATGGTGTTGGAGTCATGCCTGGCCGTGCAGTCCTGAGTGAACAGGGAGTACAGGATTACACCATGCCCAAACCGGACGCGCGCGTACGTCCGCGTGCGCCATCGTGCGCCATCATGCGCAAATGGATTTTGTCCCCCCCACACCAAACGCGATCACGACATGCAGGTTGAAATATCAAAACAAACTCTGAACCAATTATGTTAATTTGGGGACAGGTCGAAAAGCATTAAACATTTATAGCTATTTAGCTAGCTAGCTTGCAGTTGGTAGCTAATTGGTCCTATTTAGCTATCTTGCTGTTGCTAGCTAATTTGTCCTGGGATATAAACATTGAGTTGTTATTTTACCTGAAATGCAGAAGGTCCTCTACTCCGACAATTAATCCACACATAAAACGGTCAACCGAATCCTTTCTAGTCATCTCTCCTCCTTCCAGGCTTTTTCTTCTTTGGACTTTATATGGCGATTGGCATCTAACTTTCATAATAAGGTGTATTTCAACAACCGACTGACCGACCTCTGTTCATCTTTCAAATCACCCACGTGGGTATAACCAATGAGGAGATGGCACGTGGGTATATGCCAATGAGGAGATGGGAGAGGCAGGACTTGCACCGCGTTCAGCATCACAAATAGAACTGACTTCTATTTTAGCGCTTGGTAACGCAGACGCTCATTGGCGCACGCGAGTAGTGTGGGTGCAATGATTAAGTAACATGTATGTGTACATTTATTTTGCAACGCTCACGCACACGATACGAGCGGTGTAGTCAGCATGTTAGTCCCAGGGTCCTTAGCTTATTGATGAGCTTTGAGGGTACTAGGGTGTTGAACGCTGAGCTGTAGTCAATGAATAGCATTCTCACATAGGTGTTCCTTTTGTCCAGGTGGGAAAGGGCAGTGTGGAGTGCAATAGAGATTGCATCATATGTGGATTTGTTAGGGTGGTATGCAAATTGGAGTGGGTCTAGGGTTTCTGGGATAATGGTGTTGATGTGAGCCATGACCAGCCTTTCAAAGCACTTAATGACTACTGACCTGAGTGCTACGGGTCGGTAGTCATTTAGGCAAGTTACCTTAGTGTTCTTGGGCACAGGGACTATGGTGGTCTGCTTAAAACATGTTGGTATTACAGACTCGGACGAGGAAAATGTCAGTGAAGACACTTGCCAGTTGGTCAGCGCATGCTCGCAGTACATGTCCTGGTAATCTGTCTGGCCCTGCAGCTGTGTGAATGTTGACCTGTTTAAAGGTCTTACTCACATCGGCTGCAGTCGTCCGGAACAGCTGGTGCTCTCATGCATGTTTCAGTGTTATTTGCCTCGAAACGAGAATAGAAGTAGTTTAGCTCGTCTGGTAGGCTCGTGTCACTGGGCAGCTCTTGGCTGTGCTTCTCTTTGTACAGTCAAGTACAGTAAAGCTACATCCAGGAGTAAAACTCACCGGGAAAAGGGGCTTAGAATACAATTTGATCATTAAAAGACCAACACATTTATACAAGGTATTTGACCGAACATTGAACCTAGTCTGGTGTAATGAGATTTGAGTCAACACTTACACGTTTCCAGCCTCGACCATTCCATAGGTCCACTGTGCTTTGATCTCATCCAGAAAATATAAAATCAATATTACACATTTATTCAGGGGCGGAAATCCCGGGGGGGACGGGGGGGACACGACCCCCCCATCCTGGGAAAAATATGATTTGTCCCCCCCAATATATCACTGAAACATAACTATGTAATTTAAATAATATTAATAATACGCAATGAAAGCAATTGTGCTGATTATAGACACTTAATAGCGCGTTTTTAAGTTTCAAAAGATTGCAACCCCCCCACCCTTTGCCTCACAATGGTTTGATCCACTGCCAGTTCATTAGCTTGCTAGGTAACAGAGAGGTCGTATCTACTGTCTGAAAGGCACTCAATGCACGTAACTGACGTGAGGTTAATCCAGTCAATCGCGCACACACACTAGCTGAATATGCAGAGCGAGCGCGCAAATATTAACTATTAAGCTAGCTAGTACCTATTCCATTTAGGTGGCGTCGTCAAAGATGGAATCAGCATGAAGATGATGTAAGTTAGTGCTTCAAAGTCCCTGTGATAAGGTTAGCGATAAACTGAAATCCAAACTGAACAGAACTACACTCTCTTCTACCATTGTCTTAAATATATTTAATGGTCTCGTTGCAAAAGCTAAATTGTCGCAAGTGAACTTTTATTTATTTATTTTATTTCACCTTTATTTAACCCGGGTAGCAAAGATTATAGCAAACACCACTGAAACTGAATTGGTGCTCGCTAGCTTTGCAAATTCAGCTATTGTTGGAAGCCAGCCAATATGAAACAAACTATTAAAATTACAAAAGGTTGCAGCATATGTTGTGTAAATGGTGAACTCATACAGCTGTCAATTCTTGTCATTTTAATCCGTTTCACATTTGCTAGCTACCTTTTAGATCGAAGCCCAAATAGAATGATTGAAGATGATAGAAGCCCATCTCCTACTGTAAATAACCTACACACTGTGTGTGTAGCCAGCCAGCCAGCCAGGTAGAAAAATGGCAGAAAAATAAAAGACGGACATCAGAGTATTTTTCAATACACCAAAATGCATGGTAAGAACCCTAGTAGCCTAATATCTCAAAGACTAGTTGATAAAATGTTCATAAGAAAGAAATGACATTCTAATGGAAATGTTTCACAATGATGTCATTAGGCAGAGCAGGCAACAGATGGCACACAGACAGCAGAGTTGGGGACAGATATGCAGGGACAGACTGGCAGAGACAGGGAGTCTCAGGTAAGTTTGTTGAGTCTTTGTTTGGCAACATTATGAAAGGTTCTCTTTTTTTTTTACTTGTAAAATAGGAACATAATTGGAAAATGCCATGGATACCCCCACTCTCAACTTAAACTGGTGACTGAACTAAGATTTGTTAAAGGCAATGGTATTGCTGTTGTGATTAGTTGTGTAGTTTTGGGTACCGGTAGTTAGGAGTACGGCAAACACCTTATTTCTTTGGTTCCTCAATATACATTTACCATATTACAATGTAGGCTATGTGTTACAGCACTACTTTTGGTGTCCCCCTCAGGAATTGCTCTTGAGAAAATTTCATGTAATTGTCCCCTCCAAAGTTGATATCAGATTTTCGCCAATGCATTTATTAACAGAGAGATGTAGACTGAATATGAACATGCAGATTACATTTTCAAATACATTCCACCATCTATCCAATGAATAAATCAGTTCTGAAAAATGAAAGGAGCTAACATAGTGATAATGCTATGTCTGTTTCATGATCTGAAATAGTTTTCACAGTCACAGCTGGATAGCTGGTTAGTGCTCAATTAATCATTAGTGAAAGTGTAGGCATTAGGTAGCCGAGAAGGTGGTCAGACTGTAGGAGGCTGTTAGTGTGTTGGTTTTAGAGGTTGAGCTATTGGGATGGATGAGGAAGTTTTAAAACATAAACATAGCCTAATTTAGTCCACTGAGGCTCCTATACATACATTTCCAAGTAAAACAAAACAAAATATTATTGTTGTTCACCTCCCTAAGAGACCAGGCAGTACTGGACACATCTGGTGATTTGGAATGAGACTATGATTACACCCAATCTTACAGAAAGAAACAGATTGTTATTTTCTTCCTGCTGAAACCTTGTTTATAACAGGCATAATCGGAGGAGTAGGTCTGCCCTGGCCCCTAAGACAAGGCCTGAGAATACTAATGCATTGGCACACAAACACACACACACACACAGGTGGTCTCCCGTAGAGGGTACGAAAAGTGTTCTAAAGCCGCCAAACAACTCGTTATATGACTGTGTTGGGTAATTGGAAATTCATTCTATTTTGATGAAACTGTTTTCTAGCTTCAAATTAAACTGTTGTCTAGTTTTGTGAAGTGCAGTGTAAATTATTGGCACAACAACTGAATCTATAAATGCCTGGGAATCTGCCCACATAGGAAAGGACTGGGGACAAAATCAATGCAGTGAAATTGGGGTTCCCTGGGGTTTGTCCAAACAACAAAACACTAACAGAATTCTAGATCAGTAAAGTTTGAAAACTAACTCTCCAAATGGAGATAATAAGCGCATTCTACGAAGACAGAGAAAAGCAGTTAAATGACAGACGATCCTATTAAATGCGTACAACAACGTGTCAACTAGATCAAGACAACTTGTGATTAAAACCCCAAACTTTCCATAGCTTTCAAATGCAGAAGGAGGGATATCACATTTCATATTTTCAAATATGATTAGTCTAGGTTTGAAGACAGCAAAGTGCATAACAAAGTAATGTAGAGAGACATTTCACTGTCGTCTTTGATGTCTGCTAATGATGAATTGCAGACACATCTATATTGTCTATATTATTGTGCAGGTCAATTAAAGCAGAATGAATATATTCATGCTTTATACTTTATGCATAATGTTTGGGCCCAGACTAAATTAACTAAATGAACAAAGGAGCTCTGAAATAGCTTTTCTCTCTGAGTGACAGTTCATACACTGAGCCTGTGTTCCAAATGGCACCCTATTCCCTATACAGTGCACTACTTTTGACCAGGGCCGACAGGTCAAAAATATTGCACTATATAGGGAATAGGGTGCCATTTGGGATAAAGCTTCCCAACCTTTATGACTGCCTCTCAAGGCTAAGAGTCTCCACACAAGGCTCCAGCAGTATCCATGTACACTACCTAATTCAAAACCAGAGACTGTGTTTATGTCTGTGATTGAAAACTTTAATGATAGATGGATTGCATTTGAAAAGTGCCACTTACTGATTCTGCAAACACCGCCCTCAACCGAATGGCTCTCCAGAGGGTAGTGCGGTCAGCCCAACACATCACTGAGGACACACTGCCTGCCCTCCAGGACATTTACACCACTCAGTGTCAAAGGAAGGCCAAGAAGATCATCAAGGACCTCGCCACCCGAGTCACGGTCTGTTCACTCTATTACCATTTAGCAGACAGACGTAACAGGTGCATCAAGGCCGGGACCGAAAGACTGAAAAACAGTTTTTATCTCCAGGCCATCAGACAGTATTTGCACCATCTCCTGTACTAACAGACAAAGATAGACCCACTTACACAAAACACACACACAAGCTCTCTCTCTCTCACACACACACACACACACCTTATACACATGCAGACTCCTGTTCTCACATATAAAGACTCACACACACACGCCCATACTCACAAACGCACACACACAAACACACTCACACAGCCAACGCTGCTGTCCCATGTACAGTTGAAGTCGGAAGTTTACGTACACCTTAGCCAAATTCATTTAAACTCAGTTTTTCACAATTCCTGACATTTAATCCTAGTAAAAATCCCAGTTAGGATCACCACTTTATTTTAAGAATGTGAAATGTCAGAATAATAGTAGAGAGAACAATTTACTTTTATGCTTTAATTTCTTTCATCACATTCCCAGTGGGTCAGAAGTTTACATACACTTAATTAGTATTTGGTAGCATTGCCTTTAAATTGTTTAAAACTTGGGTCAAACGTTTCGGCTAGCCTTCCACAAGCTTCCCACAAAAAGTTGGGTGAATTTTGGCCCATTCCTCCTGACAGAGCTGGTGTAACTGAGTCAGGTTTGTAGGCCTCTTTGCTCGCACACGCTTTTTCAGTTCTGCCCACAAATGTTCTATAGGATTGAGGTCAGGGCTTTGTGATGGCCACTCCAATACCTTGACTTTGTTGTCCTTTAAGCCATTTTGCCACAACTTTGGAAGTATGCTTGAGGTCATTATCCATTTGGAAGACCCGTATGTGACCAAGTTTTAAACTAATATCTTGAGATGTTGCTTAAATATATCCACATAATTTTCCTCCCTCATGATGCCATCTATTTTGTGAAGTGCACCAGTCCCTCCTGCAGCAAAGCACCCCCACAACATGATGCTGCCACCCCGTGCTTCACGGTTGGGCTTGCAAGCCTCCCCCTTTTTCCTCCAAACATAATGATGGTCATTATGGCCAAACAGTTCTATTTTTGTTTCATCAGACCAGAGGACATTTCTCCAAAAAGTATGATCTTTGTCCCCATGTCCAGTTGCAAACCATAGTCTGGCTTTTTTATGGCAGTTTTGGAGCAGTGGCTTCTTCCTTGCTGAGCGGCCTTTCAGGTTACGTCGATATAGGACTCGTTTTACTGTGGATATAGATACTTTTGTACCTGTTTCCTCCAGCATCTTCACAAGGTCCTTTGCTGTTGTTCTGGGATTGATTTGCACTTTTCGCACCAAAGTACTGTAATGACCAGACTAGATCATAAAGGAACAATTGTCCAGACAGAGGACTGAGTTAACGAATTGACGGTTTATTAACCCAACTTTACACAGGCTACTGTTTGGCCGTAGCCCACGCCAAATAAATGAAAGATACCCTACAAACCAACCGTGACCTTCTCTTGTGAAGCCCAGACGTAAGAGGAAGAACAATGGCTAAACCTGGTCTTAACTTCCAATGCTCCATCCCCCTGCCCAACCACCTCCACGCCACTCCGCCAACCACCAGGAATGCCCAGCATCAGAACATTCCAGGCATTCCCGTGATTGGCAGATAGCAGGTTGATTGGCATGTCGGATCCCGCGAACACTGGGTACTGGTAAGTACCAGACAACCAACTAATAGCCTAACACATAACACACAGCTGTCTGTGCGGGTCACTACAGTACATTAATCGCTAGCAGACAGAACGCGTCTCTTTCCTGAGCGGTATGACGGCTGCGTGGTCCCATGGTGTTTATACTTCTGTACTATTGTTTGTACAGATGAACGTGGTACCTTCAGGTGTTTGGAAATTGCTCCCAAGGATGAACCAGACTTGTGGAGGTCTACAATTTTTTTCTGAGGTCTTGTCTGATTTCTTTTGATTTTACCACGATGTCAAGCAAAGAGGCACTGAGTTTGAAAGTAGGCCTTGAAATACATCCACGGGTACACCTCCAATTGACTCAAATGATGTCAGAAGCTTCTAAAGCCATGACATTATTTTCTGGAATTTTCCAAGCTGTTTAAAGGCACAGTCAACTTAGTGTATGTAAACTTCTGACCTACTGGAATTGTGATACAATGAATTATAAGTGAAATAATCTGTCTGTAAACAATTGTTGGAAAAATTACTTGTGTCGTGCACAAAGTAGATGTCCTAACCGACTTGCCAAAACTATAGTTTGTTAACAAGAAATTTGTGGAGTGGTTGAAAAACGAGTTTTAATGACTCCAACCTAAGTGTATGTAAACTTCCGACATCAACTGTAAGTATGAATGTTGGACAACTTTAAAATTATTTTTACTGCTACATTTGCTTAATTCCTATATATTTGAATGAACAGTATACATTTAAGCTGGACAGGGAATCCATAATGAGAGGGAAAGGGTTAGGATTGGATGAGGGTTTGTAATCAAATCAAATCAAATTTATTTATATAGCCCTTCGTACATCAGCTGAAATCTCAAAGTGCTGTACAGAAACCCAGCCTAAAACCCCAAACAGCAAGCAATGCATGTGAAAGAAGCACGGTGGCTGGGAAAAACTCCCTAGGAAAAACTCCTGAGAAAGGCCAAAAACCTAGGAAGAAACCTAGAGAGGAACCAGGCTATGAGGGGTGGCCAGTCCTCTTCTGGCTGTGCCGGGTGGATATTATAACAGAACATGGTCAAGATGTTAAAATGTTCGTAAATGACCAGCATGGTCAAATAATAATAATCATAGTAATTGTCGAGGGTGCAACAAGCACGTCCGGTGAACAGGTCAGGGTTCCGTAGCCGCAGGCAGAACAGTTGAAACTGGAGCAGCAGCATGGCCAGGTGGACTGGGGACAGCAAGGAGTCATCATGCCAGGTAGTCCTAGGGCTCAGGTCCTCCGAGAGAAAGAAAGAAAGAAAGAAAGAGAGAATTAGAGAGAGCATATTTACATTCACACAGGACACCGGATAAGACAAGAGAATACTCCAGATGTAACAGACTGACCCTAGCCCCCCGACACATAAACTACTGCAGCATAAATACTGGAGGCTGAGACAGGAGGGATCAGAAGACACTGTGGCCCCATCCGATGATACCCCCGGACAGGGCCAAACAGGCAGGATATAACCCCACCCACTTTGCCAAAGCACAGCCCCCACACCACTAGAGGGATATCTACAACCACCAACTTACCGTCCGAAGACAAGGCCGAGTATAGCCCACAAAGATGTCCGCCACGGCACAACCCAAGGGGGGGCGCCAACCCAGACAGGAAGACCACGTCAGTGGCTCAACCTACTCAAGTGACGCACCCCTCCCATGGACGGCATGGAAGAACACCAGTAAGTCAGTGACTCAGCCCCTGTAAAAGGGTTAGAGGCAGAGAATCCCAGTGGGAAGAGGGGAACCGACAAGGCAGAGACAGCAAGGGCGGTTCGTTGCTCCAGCCTTTCCGTTCACCTTCACACTCCTGGGCCAGACTATACTTAATCATAGGACCTACTGAAGAGATAAGTCTTCAGTAAAGACTTAAAGGTTGAGACTGAGTCTGCGTCTCTCACATGGGTAGGCAGACCATTCCATAAAAATGGAGCTCTATAGGAGAAAGCCCTACCTCCAGCCGTTTGCTTAGAAATTCTAGGGACAATTAGGAGGCCTGCGTCTTGTGACCGTAGCGTACGTGTAGGTATGTACGGCAGGACCAAATCGGAAAGATAGGTAGGAGCAAGCCCATGTAATGCTTTGTAGGTTAGCAGTAAAACCTTGAAATCAGCCCTTGCCTTAACAGGAAGCCAGTGTAGGGAAGCTAGCACTGGAGTAATATGATCAAATTTTTTGGTTCTAGTCAGGATTCTAGCAGCCGTATTTAGCACTAACTGAAGTTTGTTTAGTGCTTTATCCGGGTAGCCGGAAAGTAGAGCATTGCAGTAGTCGAGCCTAGAAGTAACAAAAGCATGGATTAATTTTTCTGCGTCATTTTTGGACAGAAAGTTTCTGATTTTTGCAATGTTACGTAGATGGAAAAAAGCTGTCCTTGAAGCAGTCTTGATATGTTCTTCAAAAGAGAGATCAGGGTCCAGAGTAACGCCGAGGTCCTTCACAGTTTTATTTGAGACGACTGTACAACCATCCAGATTAATTGTAAGCTTCCATCTCCATTCCAGACACTGCACAAAAACACACACACAAACCGTATCTCACCTGATCTAAAATATTCCTTGGAAGTCATTTATAGAGCTTTCTATAAAAAGAGGTACATTAACTTCCACAATTGACAACACTGTGAAGAGAGGAGACCGTGAGTGAGAGTGAGAGTGAGAGTTTTGATCAGACTCAAACTGGGAGAGCTTAGTGCTCACACGAAAAAATACTATACTCAAATCAAATCAAATGTATTGGTCATACACATTCTTAGCAGATGTTATTGCGGGTATAGCAAAATGCTTGTATGGTATACTATGGTAGGAATACTATAGTATTCACTTTAGTGTTTTTGCAGACTTTACTGTAGTATTTACTGTATTATACTGTAGTATTTACAGTTTACTACAGTATAAATTATATATTTTTTGAATATACCATATTAATTACTATAGTGTTGTTGTGGTCTGTAGTATACTGTCGTATTTACTCTGTGTTTTTGCTGTCTGTAATATACTGTAGTATTTACTGTAGTGTTTTTGCTGACTAGTATACTGTAGTATTTACTGTAGTATTTTTGCAAACTGTAATAATGTTTACTGTAGTATTTTGCAGACTGTACTGTGCTGTAGTATTTATTGTATTGTTTTTGGGGATATTACTGTAGTATTTACTAAAATGTTTTTACAAATACTAAAAGAGAACATTTTCCATAACCTGTAGATAGGTAAGACTGCATTCTGCCCCCACATTCTGAAATTGCATTTTTGTCCCCCCCAGTTTTATCATTGGAATGTGATACACAACGAGGTAATGGTGTGCTTTAGGGCCATGCTGACGCCTCCGAGCGTTCAGGTAGGCTGTTTGGAGTGTTTATCCGACTGGTTAACAAATTAATAAAATACAAATAAATAAAAAATGATGTCCCCCCCACTTCGGCATTTTCTGTGTGAAGTAGACTAGCTGACTGATATCTGGAATCTGTCTATTTTGGATTTTTCTCGCTATAGCTGTTGGATCTTCCCTGACTCTTACCATCTGATTTGTATTTTTATTTATTAAGGATCCCCATTGGCTGCTGCCATGGCAGCTACTCTTCCTGGGGCCCAAACACATTAAGGCACTTACATTACACATAAAACAAAAAGATAAAACATATAACATTATTACATCACTACATATCTACAATACAAAATGAATAACACCACCATACAACAATCGACCTGTCATGCAAAATAATGTCTCCTGGCCAAATAGTGTCCCCCTCTGCGTCACAATGGGATTCGATAAACTATTAGCGTCCGTTGCTATATCAATGGTGTGATGACCAGATTATTCAAATTTTGGAGATCATTACAGCCTAAATTATGTTATTTTCATCATCGCTATGCAAACAAGGCTGATTTCCACGACAATTTTGCTGTTTAAACAAGTTTTGTTTAGCTAATAAAATTAAAACATTAATTCAAACTACTTTTGGGTACCTTGTTAACATTACAACATTAAATCCATGTCTTAAACATTGCTATATTTTGGAAATGGCAAAGAAATGTGTAATCTGCTTGACACATTAAAGTTACTTACCTTACAGATCACAAAGTCAGCTAATTTCCACTCCATTCATATGCAAATCCGTTCGATTCATACACTGGCTTGTCTGGCTGTCATGATTTTATTTTAACCTGCACGATAATATCATTTCAGTAGTCCTCTACTATGATTGTTTTTTCTATCTCGCATAGCTCATCAGTACACCCTTGTGGTTGAGTATATATGAATCTATTGTAGGTCCTAGGACACAACAATGAATAATATGGAACAAATAAATACTATCAAAGGATAACTTACAACTTACTATAATGAACACCTTGTGAAACAGCTGTGAAAACCAACCTGGCAATATTTAAGATTGTAATACATAAACTTTGATAGTTTTTGGTACAGTTGTGTCATTCATTTATTTTCACAGATTTTTTTGTACACTCGCATGGCAATCATAGACTAAAATATTGCATTCTGGTGTGTGGAAAATAGATGAGGTGGTTGCTGTGTGGGTGGGAGGTTCTGCCTGTCACTTGTTCTCAACAGGCAGCCAGTCTCAGAAGGGGGACTTGAAGAGGGAGACTGCAAAGTCCAGGCACTGCTGCTCGCTTTGTTCTGAGTGTTTGCAGCGCTAGTGTTTTTAGTTAATCTGTGTATCTCACATATTATGTGTCCAGTATGATAGAGCAAAACAACTTTCTTAGCAGATAATGACAACATGACAACAACAGTAGCTGTAGATGATGTAATGAAAGGTGGTTGGTAATGGAGGACATCAGGTGGATCCACGTCTGGGTGTTGGGCAGAACCCCTAGCTCTTGGAGAACAGGAGCATAGTTAAAGGGAACAGTGTAGGAGACAGAGACGTAAACAAGCAAATGCACAGGTTACACTTTACTGTGAGAACATTTGATGTATTCGTGCAGTGTTATAAATGGGAGATATGTACATTTCAACACTTTTGGAAGGTATAGCCTACCTCAAACTGGTTCCCCTCCGACTCAGAGCACAGAGAATCAGACTGATCTGAACTCCCTAGTTCTGGTGGATGGGATACCTCCTGGGGGGCTCAGACAGTCGATGGTCTTAAAGTAATTTGGAGAGGTAAATTGAAGAGCTACATTTTTTATAAGCTCAGCATAACTACCATTTCTTGCTTTCTCAAATGTCAACCAAAGCTTAACATACTTTTTCTATTGGGCTTCACTGAAGTGTAGGGTGTCAGTGCTTTCAGTGGTCGACCGTCCAACTGCTCCAACTGTAGAAGACTGTTGGCTTTCACCACCGAGGTAAGCAAAGGAAGACAAAGATCAAAATATCAGTGTTAGGGAAACTAATACTAGCTTCAGGTAATTTTGTGTGCAAATCATTTTTATATTCACTTTAATAGATGGTGACCCCAGCTAGGAACGAAAGAGCAGCGAGGTTTCCCAGGTCTCGCCTTCCTTTCGTCCTTCTTCCAAACCAAGTAATTTGCCGGTATGTCATAGCACTTGGTCTCCTTCTTGACTCTTCTATGGTAGCTCTCATTCTGTTTCTCCTGCGCCTTGTCCATGTTCAGTTTCACCTTGATTGAGAACAGGAATAAATGCAATTATATTTCATATTACAAATACATTTCTTACATATCTCTTGGCCAGTCAGAAAATAAATTAACAGTGGACAATAATTTTTACCTGGTCAAAAACTTCCACATCCTTCTCAGTCCGTGCCTGAAGGTGGTCCTCGAAGGCCTTCTGATCTGGTTCCACAACTTCCACCACACCAGGTGGAGTTTCAGTGATCTGAAAGTATGTTATACAAAAATAGCAATAGATAAACAACAACACTAAGTCAATCACATATTTTAAAGACTACAATATATGCAATAATTATATATACAATTGCATTGTTTACCTCAGTCAACAGCTGCGGCTCCCAACCTTCAAGCTGTTCTCCAACCCTTCCTTGTACCAACAAGGGGCGTGCCCATGGCAATCTTGAGGGTCTGGTTGGTCCATTCACCAAACCTGAAGGAGAGGTTAGGAAAGTGATATCTATTGACAATGTAAGATATTGAAATATGTCGGATTATGTACCATAGAAAAACAAAAACAAATTGTAAAAAATAAATAAAACAAACCATTGGTGACAGAATATAACCTATAACGTCCGTACCTTGTTCCAGCGTTCATGACCTCGGTCACTCAAGATGACCTCAGGAGAACCGGTGTTGAAGATGTCCACCATCGCCTTGGAGGTGGCCTCACCAGTCTCGTCCTTGATAGGTATCATACAAAACAAATCTATTTTTGGTTCCAAGCACACTTTTTAAGGGTTATAGAAGGGAATTTAGAGTTAAGCACATAGTCTTCCTTTACTGACCTTAATGGGTATTGCCTTCCACCCACTTGGTAAAGTGATCGGTCGCCATCAGACACCAGTTGCCATTCCTGGATTTTGTAACGAGTCCGATGAGGTCCGCCCATAATATTTAAAGTGTTAGAGAGAAGATTACTTTATTCTTACCCTTATTTGTGTCATACAGTCTGCACATTTTCATATTTGTAAGGATACTGACACACACACACACACACACACACACACACACACACACACCCATATTCTATAATATTGAACTCTGCTGTGGTCAAATAAAGCAACCATTACAAAACAACTTATCAGGGGAAAATTTGAATTGAGACACTTACCGATCATGTGCCATGGTGAAAAAACTTTGATGGGCTTCAACTCCGTTGCCACAGTCTTCACCCTCTCAAACTTCTGGCAGGCTAGACATGGTACTGACCTTGAAGCAAAAAGGGACATATTGAAACATTGTGTGCTCTCTGATATGACGTTCATTGAAATCATAATAATTTCTGATATAATATAATGTGATTGATAAACAAAGGTTATTTCACTTGCCCAGCTGTCCATTTCCCCGTCAGAAGAAGCGTAGTTTGATTTTGGCAATCATGCGCTTCACTCCGAAATGGCTAGCAGGCATATTGGTCAGCACAGCCTCCTTCTCCTCCTTAGTAAAAATCACCCTTCTGTGTGGCTGGCCATCCTTCCCCGTAGGTAAATAGGGGCAGCAGTTAGCCTAGTGGTTAGAACATTGGGCCAGTAACTGAAAGGTTGCTGGCTCGAATCCACAAGCTTACAAGGTAAAATCTGTTGTTCTGCCCTTGAACAAGGCAATTCACCCACTGTTCCCTGGTAGTCCGTCATTGTAAATAAGAATTTGTTCTTAACTAACTTGCCTAAAATGTAAAAATATATGAGGACTGTGAAAGTGTTTATGCTGGTGAAATAGAACTAGAACTGCCCGCATCCTCCTTCCTTCGCAACCACTACGAGGTAAAATAGAGCCAAGCAACCAGCATTGCAACGGACGCTTTGGTTCATTACGTAATCCAGTCAGAATTGTGCAAATTCTGGCAACAACCCTAGCAACAGAAGCTAGAACTCATCGAATCCCATTGTGATTCAGAGGAAGACACTATTTGGCCGGGGGACACTATTTGGCATGACAGGCCCCACCCATCAATCTCTGCTCTTATAATCTGCGGTTAGGTTTCAGTTGTGTTGTATTAGTTGTATTCTAACTGATCTCCAGTAGTTGGGTTCTAGCATGCTGATCATAGCCGTGCTGGTTGTCTAGGCTAATAGCTAACATTAGTTGGCAAAATAGCTAACATTACCCGGCTGGCTTGCTGGCATGCTTTTTTTTAGCTGGCTGGCTAGCTTGTTGACTAAGATACCTGCATATAGCTAACATTATTTGATATATGGTTAGATGGCGTTACGTATTTCTCAAACTTTGGTTTACTTTAATGTACCTGTAAGCTAGGTCTTGATAGAAACTGGCTGACTCATTCAGTGTTAATGTAACGTTTAACAGGCTGGTAGGGCTACAGTTAGCAGGCTAGTAGGGTTAACATTATCAGGCTAGTTGGCTAGCAACCTTACAAGTTGATTTGTAACAATAAATTCATAAAGTATTTGCTTGTAAGTTGGTTAAAAATTAAATTGAAATCAGAAGTTATGAGTGCAAACGATTTGGTTTAATTTGAAGATATACATTTGAAGTTAATTCTGTTGGAGGGAATAGGCTGGCTTCCCCGGTCCTCCATATTACATCACATCCCAGAAAAACATTTTCTGACATGACTTATTTGGAATTCTGATCGGTTTTATGTAATAACTCCAAAAATAGAAAACTTTGCACTGGTTACATTTATGCTACCTACCCTTTAAAAGTGTTATTAAAACATTCAGTGAAAGTTTTAAGGTTAAGTTATTATTAATTAAACCTCCCAGGAAAACTTTCAGGGAACCATAGTATCAGAATCTCCCTGCAATCTCAAAATCAATGTTCCCAGAACAGGTGAAATGTTCACTTCCTTTCTCAGAACGTTTAAAAAATGTTCAGTTTTGCCGGTCAGGAAACTTAATTCTCAGAACCAATGGTAAATCAAAAACGTACATTCCCACAACTTCCAAGGAACCAAATGTGCTAGCTGAGAAGTGTCCATTTATATTCTTTACACTTGAAATCCGTTTTCTTTCTTTTGGACATTGAAACGTTTTAAGGGGTTAGTAAAGCCTATGCGATTAAGTTGTCATATGCCTACTTCACTTTTATCTTTTTCTGTTTTAACTTTCTTTCCTTTCAGTTGTGTTGTGACAAGGTAGTGGTGGCATACAGAAGATAGACCTATTTGGTAAAAGACGAAGTCCATATTATGGCAAGAACAGCCCATCATTACTTTAAGACATGAAGGTCAGTCAATGCTGAAAATTTCAAGAACTTTGAAAGGATCTTCAAGTGCAGTCGCAAAAAACATCAAGCGCTATGATGAAGCGGACTCTCCTGAGGACCGCCACAGGAAAGGAAGACCCAGAGTTTCCTCTGCTGCAGAGGATAAGTTCATCAGAATTACCAGCCTCAGAAATTGCAGCCCAAATAAATGATTCACAGAGTTCAAGTAACAGACACATCTCAACATCAACTGTTCAAAGAAGACTGCGTGAATCAGGCCTTCATGGACAAATATTTTGACTGGTACTGTATTTTACGAATTGTAATTCATAACATATCATATCAAATGGATGTTGGACATCCACAAATTAATACATACCATATGAAACATAACATGTCAAACTCATTGGAGTGTCTCGGATTTACATACAGAATAATACGAAATGCTCTGAGACAGGATGAGATATAACACCGTCCTTGAACCCTAAATAGCCACTCCTTTCTATCCCATGATGCTGATGATCATCATCATCCTCAATATTTCATTGCAGTTATAGGTTACATGAGGTGGTTAAATGTTCTCCTATCAACGTCCTATAGCCTAATGATGCTTGAGTGATGATGCAACATGCCAGCGCGCGATGCAGCGGAGTGGTCAAGGAGAGCTAGTAGCACAGCTGGAGTGTCTCCACACTGAGAGAGGAATAGGCTATACTCACGTATTTACGTATACATCTCTGGTGATGCATGGGACACAGCAGGGATATTATCTTGACTTAGGCCTATCGCTTCAATAAGTCTCAAATAAGGAGTCCACCCTGCCTAAATAAATATGAAAAAAATAAGCCTATATACAGCAAATGAAATAAGTGGAATAAGTCACAGATTTTAGCCATACAAGCCCACATCACCTCATGCACACCCGCACCCCATGCTACTTACACACAAACTTTTGGATCAGAATTTATACCTGTTGTACCAACCAAAAATAAGACTTGTCGTAGCTAAGTCTGGCCTAAGCAACGCATTCACAAGATTTATGCTTCATAATGATGGTTGATAGGCAGCACCAGTAACTAGGATGTTACCATCCTCGCGGCAGTTCTTAACATTGTGAGGCACGTCGCTTCACACATGACTTCACAAAGCCTACCACTATTCATGCATGTTTTCTTAACCACAACTTAAATCAATAATTACTGTGGAAATGAATATCACTGAATGACGAAAATATTGGAAAAAAGTAGACTAATACCATTGACGACATTTATCATATTGTTGCTTACTGAAACTCCCAAGGTCATCCAGCCATTTTAAATACTTTAAAGAAATAGCTGTGTGTGGTTAACCATAATTTCAGCTGCGTTATGATTGGGAAAGTGTTATCGCGCTGCTTTGAGACAAGCACGGGGACTCAGAAAATCTGTCTGAATAGCCAATAGCCATAACAGACTTATCCCCTTTGCATCCTTCAGTTGATCTGAAAGTTGATTTAAATTATGGATTCATAAGATTGGAAGTTAGATCCCGAGATGGAGGCCCAAGGGAGGCCCCAGGGAGAGGATACTTTGCATCCTATTGTTTGTTTATTGCAGTTATGAAAAGAAACATCATGGGGGAGACTGGAAAGAATTTACCACAAATGCTTTATTTTACGAGTTGTACAGACCAAAACCCACCTATCCCACTTACACCACGTTATCTAACCAAAACCCACCTCTCCCACTTATACCACGTTATCTAACCAAAACCCACCTCTCCCACGTTATCTAACCAAAACCCACCTCTCCCACTTATACCACGTTATCTAACCAAAACCCACCTCTCCCACGTTATCTAACCAAAACCCACCTCTCCCACTTATACCACGTTATCTAACCAAAACCCACCTCTCCCACGTTATCTAACCAAAACCCACCTCTCCCACTTATACCACGTTATCTAACCAAAACCCACCTCTCCCACTTATACCACGTTATCTAACCAAAACCCACCTATCCCAATTATACCACGTTATCTAACCAAAACCCACCTATCCCACTTATACCACGTTATCTAACCAAAACCCACCTATCCCACTTATACCACGTTATCTAACCGGTCCGGAGCGAGCAGTCGCACTTCGCTTCGCTCCACAGGTAATATTACACTTCTTTACATTACAACGGTTTGGTTTGTTTGATCTGAACAATTTTTTCTTAGCTATCAAAGATAATTGTGTAGTTTAGAGTAATTAGAGTAATTATCGAGGCCAGCTATTTTTTTTCGTCCTCCTAACGTAGTCAACACTGCTGGCTGCTAGCTGCTAGCTAGTCAACACCGCTAGCTAGCCAACCGCTACCGACTAGCAGCGCTGTAGATACTAATACATTACAACGGAACGATTTGACTAGTGCAGTGTTAGCTAGCTAGCTACATAGCTGTCTTTGTCATAGCTTGGTAATAGTGTAGTTTAGTAATAGCTAGGTTAGCTAGCAAGCTATTTCCGTCCCCCGCGACGCCATTGTTCCATACCCAGCCAACTATTACCGACGAGCAGCATTGTAGAAACTAAATACGTTACAAAGGAACGTCTTGATTAGTGTTATGTTATGTTAGCTAGCTACAAAGTTGCTTTTGTATAATAGCCAACCTCTACCGACTAGCAGCACTGTAGAAACTATTACATTACCACGGAACGACTTGATTAGTGTAGTGTTGTGTTAGTTAGCTAGCATTTTTGTCATTTTAGTCAATAAGATTTTCGCAACGTAAGCTTAACTTTCTGAACATTCGAGATGTGTAGTCCACTTGTCATTCCAATCTCCTTTGCATTAGCGTAGCCTCTTCTGTAGCTTGTCAACTATGTGTCTGGCTATCCCTGTTCTCTCCCCTCTGCACAGGCCATACAAACGCTTCACACCGCGTGGCCGCTGCCACTCTAACCTGGTGGTCCCAGCGCGCACGACCCACGTGGAGTTCCAGGTCTCCGGCAGCCTCTGGAACTGCCGGTCTGCGGCCAACAAGGCTGAGTTCATCTCAGCCTATGCTACCCTCCAGTCCCTAGACTTCCTGGCGCTGACGGAAACATGGATTACCACAGATAACACTGCTACTCCTACTGCTCTCTCCTCGTCTGCCTACGTGTTCTCGCATACCCCTAGAGCATCGAGCCAGCGGGGTGGTGGCACTGGAATCCTCATCTCTCCCAAGTGGACATTCTCTCTTTCTCCCCTGACCCATCTGTCTATCTCCTCATTTGAATTCCATGCTGTCACAGTTACCAGCCCTTTCAAGCTTAACATCCTTATCATTTATCGCCCTCCAGGTTCCCTTGGAGAGTTCATCAATGAGCTTGATGCCTTGATAAGTTCCTTCCCTGAGGATGGCTCACCTCTCACAGTTCTGGGTGACTTTAACCTCCCCACGTCTACCTTTGACTCATTCCTCTCTGCCTCCTTCTTTCCACTCCTCTCCTCCTTTGACCTCACCCTCTCACCTTCCCCCCCTACTCACAAGGCAGGCAATACGCTTGACCTCATCTTTACTAGATGCTGTTCTTCCACTAATCTCATTGCAACTCCCCTCCAAGTCTCCGACCACTACCTTGTATCCTTTTCCCTCTCGCTCTCATCCAACACTTCTCACTCTGCCCCTACTCGGATGGTATTGCGCCGTCCCAACCTTCGCTCTCTCTCTCCCGCTACTCTCTCCTCTTCCATCCTATCATCTCTTCCCTCTGCTCAAACCTTCTCCAACCTATCTCCTGATTCTGCCTCCTCAACCCTCCTCTCCTCCCTTTCTGCATCCTTCGATTTTCTCTGTCCCCTATCCTCCAGGCCGGCTCGGTCCTCCACTCCTGCGCCGTGGCTCGACGACTCACTGCGAGCTCACAGAACAGGGCTCCGGGCAGCCGAGCGGAAATGGAGGAAAACTCGCCTCCTTGCGGACCTGGCATCCTTTCACGCCCTCCTCTTTACATTTTCCTCTTCTGTCTCTGCTGCTAAAGCCACTTTCTACCACTCTAAATTCCAAGCATCTGCCTCTAACCCTAGGAAGCTCTTTGCTACCTTCTCCTCCCTCCTGAATCCTCCTCCCCCTCCTCCCCCTCCTCTCTCTCTGCGGATGACTTCGTCAACCATTTTGAAAAGAAGGCTGATGACATCCGATCCTCGTTTGCTAAGCCAAACGACACCGCTGGTCCTGCTCACACTGCCCTACCCTGCGCTTTGACCTCTTTCTCCCCTCTCTCTCCAGATGAAATCTCGCGTCTCGTGACGGCCGGCCGCCCAACAACCTGCCCACTTGACCCTATCCCCTCCTCTCTTCTCCAGACCATTTCCGGAGACCTTCTCCCCTACCTCACCTCGCTCATCAACTCATCCTTGACCGCTGGCTACGTCCCTTCCGTCTTCAAGAGAGCGAGAGTTGCACCCCTTCTGAAAAAACCTACACTCGATCCCTCCGATATCAACAACTACAGACCAGTATCCCTTCTTTCTTTTCTCTCCAAAACTCTTGAACGTGCCGTCCTTGGCCAGCTCTCCTGCTATCTCTCTCAGAATGACCTTCTTGATCCTAATCAGTCAGGTTTCAAGACTGGGCATTCAACTGAGACTGCTCTTCTCTGTGTCACGGAGGCTCTCCGCACTGCTAAAGCTAACTCTCTCTCCTCTGCTCTCATCCTTCTAGACCTATCTGCTGCCTTTGATACCGTGAACCATCAGATCCTCCTCTCCACCCTCACCGAGCTGGGCATCTCCGGCGCGGCCCACGCTTGGATTGCGTCCTACCTGACAGGTCGCTCCTACCAGGTGGCGTGGCGAGAATCTGTCTCCGCACCACGTGCTCTCACCACTGGTGTCCCCCAGGGCTCTGTTCTAGGCCCTCTCCTATTCTCACTATACACCAAGTCACTTGCTCGGTCATATCCTCACATGGTCTCTCCTATCATTGCTACGCAGACGACACACAATTAATCTTCTCCTTTCCCCCTTCTGATAACCAGGTGGCGAATCGCATCTCTGCATGTCTGGCAGACATATCAGTGTGGATGACGGATCACCACCTCAAGCTGAACCTCGGCAAGACGGAGCTGCTCCTCCTCCCGGGGAAGGACTGCCCGTTCCATGATCTCACCATCACGGTTGACAACTCCCTTGTGTCCTCCTCCCAGAGTGCTAAGAACCTTGGCGTGACCCTGGACAACACCCTGTCGTTCTCCACTAACATCAAGGCGGTGACCCAATCCTGTAGGTTCATGCTCTACAACATTCGCAGAGTACGACCCTGCCTCACACAGGAAGCGGCGCAGGTCCTAGTCCAGGCACTTGTCATCTCCCGTCTGGATTACTGCAACTCGCTGTTGGCTGGGCTCCCTGCCTGTGCCATTAAACCCCTACAACTCATCCAGAACGCTGCAGCCCGTCTGGTGTTCAACCTTCCCAAGTTCTCTCACGTCACCCCGCTCCTCCGCTCTCTCCACTGGCTTCCAGTTGAAGCTCGCATCCGCTACAAGTCCATGGTGCTTGCCTACGGAGCTGTGAGGGGAACGGCACCTCCGTACCTTCAGGCTCTGATCAGGCCCTACACCCAAACAAGGGCACTGCGTTCATCCACCTCTGGCCTGCTCGCCTCCCTACCTCTGAGGAAGCACAGTTCCCGCTCAGCCCAGTCAAAACTGTTCGCTGCTCTGGCACCCCAATGTTGGAACAAGCTCCCTCACGACGCCAGGACAGCGGAGTCAATCACCACCTTCCGGAGACACCTGAAACCCCACCTCTTTAAGGAATACCCGGGATAGGATAAAGTAATCCTTCTAACCCCCCCCCAAAAAAAATATTTAGATGCACTATTGTAAAGTGGTTGTTCCACTGGATATCTTAAGGTGAATGCACCAATTTGTAAGTCGCTCTGGATAAGAGCGTCTGCTAAATGACTTAAATGTAAATGTAAATGTAAAACCCACCTATCTCACTTATACCACGTTATCTAACCAAAACCCACCTATCCCACGTTATCAAATCAAAACCCACCTCTCCCACTTATACCACGTTATCTAACCAAAACCCCCCTATCCCACGTTATCTAACCAAAACCCACCTATCCCACTTTTACCACGTTATCTAACCAAAACCCAGCTATCCCACGTTATCTAACCAAAACCCACCTATCCCACTTTTACCACGTTATCTAACCAAAACCCACCTCTCCCACTTATACCACGTCATCTACCGCCTGTGGACCGGTGCTGGAGGAACTCACCCGATGGCAGGCAGAGCACTTCTTTGACACCTCAGCACCAGCCTCACCCAGATCCCTCTCTCAGTCACATGTATGTATTAGTGTCCTTTCCCGCTTTTCCCCCTCACTCCCGGCTTAAGGCACTAGTCGATTCAGGCGCGGCCGGGATTTTTATGGACCGTGGGGTCGCAACTAAGTTAGGGATTCCCTTGGTTCAGTTGGGCCAACCCTTCACCGTGCACGCCCTAGATAGTCGACCACTAGGGTCCGGTCTGGTCAGGGAGGCGACCGTGCCGCTGGTAATGAAAATGCAGGGGGGTCATAAGGAGAGTATCAGTCTCTTCCTCATTGATTCCCCGGCGTTTCCGGTGGTACTAGGGATCCCCTGGCTAGCCACTCACAGCCCTAAGATTTCGTGGGGACAGAGGGCTCTTAAGGGGTGGTCGAGGGAGTGCTTGGGCAAATGCATAGGGGTTTCCGTCGGTGCGACTACGGTGGAGAGTCCAGACCAAGTCTCTACCGTGCACATTCCCTCAGAATATGCCGATTTGGCTATCGCCTTCAGTAAAACGAAGGCGACCCAATTACCACCTCATCGACGAGGAGACTGTGCGATAGATCTCCAGGTAGGCGCTGCACTTCCCCGTAGTCACGTGTATCCCTTGTCTCAGGAGGAGACGGTGGCTATGGAAACATACGTCACTGAGTCCTTGAGGCAGGGATACATCCAGCCATCTAACTCACCCGTCTCCTCGAGCTTCTTCTTTGTGAAGAAGAAGGAGGGGGATCTGCGCCCGTGCATTGACTATAGAGGTCTGAATGCCATCACGGTGGGTTTCAGTTACCCGCTACCTCTCATCGCTTCAGCGATAGAGTCATTTCACGGGGCGCACTTCTTCACGAAGTTAGATCTCAGGAGTGCATATAATCTGGTGCGTATCAGAGGGGGAGACGAGTGTAAAACAGCATTTAGTACCACATCTGGCCATTATGAGTACCTCGTCATGCCGTATGGGTTAAAGAATGCTCCCGCCGTCTTTCAATCCTTTGTGAACAATGTTCTCTGGGACCTGCTCGGTCAGGGTGTGGTGGTATACATCGATGATATTCTGATCTACTCCGCCACACGTGCCGAGCATGTGTCTCTGGTTCGTAAAGTGCTTGGACGACTGTTGGAGCATGACCTATACGTCAAGGCGGAGAAATGTGAGTTTTCCAAACCAGCCGTCTCTTTTCTGGGATATCGCATTTCCACGTCCGGGGTGGAGATGGAACGTGACCGCATTTCAGCCGTGCGTAATTGGCCGACTCCCACCACGGTGAGGGAGGTGCAGCGATTCTTGGGTTTTGCCAACTACTACCGGGGTTTTGGGCAGGTGGTGGCTTCCATTACCTCACTGATGAAGGGGGGCCCGGTGCGGCTGCGGTGGTCGGCGGAGGCGGACAGGGCCTTTAGTCGGCTGAAGGCTCTGTTCACCGATGCGCCGGTGTTGGCGCATCCGGATCCCTCTTTGCCATTCATAGTAGAGGTGGATGCGTCCGAGGCTGGGGTGGGAGCTGTGCTATCACAACGCTCGGGCGCGCCACCGAAGCTTCGCCCCTGCGCTTTCTTCTCTAAGAAGTTAAGCCCAGCGGAGTGTAACTAGGACGTGGGGGACAGGGAGTTGCTGGCTGTGGTAAAGGCCCTGAAAGTGTGGAGACATTGGCTTGAGGGGGCACGTCACCCTTTTCTCATCTGGACCGACCACCGTAACCTGGAGTACATCCGGGCGGCGAGGAGATTGAACCCTCGTCAAGCCAGGTGGGCGATGTTCTTTATGAGATTTCAGTTCACAATCTCGAACATCCCAGGTTCCCGGAACACTAAGGCCGACGCACTGTCTCGTCTCCATGACCCTGAGGAACGGTCCGCCGAGCCCACCCCCATACTTCCAGCCTCCTGCCTGGTGGCACTGGTGGTCTGGGAGGTGGATGCGGATATCGAGCGGGCGTTACGGGCGGAACCCACTCCTCCTCAGTGTCCCGTGGTTCGTAAGAACGTCCCACTTGGTGTCCGCGATCGATTGATTTGGTGGGTGCACACGCTATCCTCCTCGGGTCACCCGGGGATTGAGCGTACGGTGCGTGGTCTTAGTGGGAAATACTGGTGGCCCACCTTGGTGAGGGATGTGAGGCGCTATGTCTCCTCCTGTTCGGTGTGCGCCCAGTGTAAGGCTCCTAGGCATTTGCCTAGAGGGAAATTACAGCCCCTCCCGGTTCCACAGCGACCCTGGTCCCACCTGGCGGTGGATTTCCTCACTGATCTCCCACCGTCCCAGGGCAACACCACGATCCTGGTCGTTGTGGACCGGTTCTCTAAGGCCTGCCGTCTGCTTCCTTTACCCTGTCTTCCTATGGCCCTACAGACCGCGGAACTACTATTCACCCACGTTTTCCGGCACTACGGGGTGCCTGAGGACATCGTTTCAGATCGGGGTCCCCAGTTCACGTGGCGTGCATTTATGGAGCGACTGGGGATCTCGGTCAGTTTGACCTCAGGTTTTCACCCCGAAAGTAATGGGCAGGTGGAAAGGATAAACCAGGATGTGGGCAGGTTTCTGCGGTCCTACTGCCGGGACCGGCCAGGGGAGTGGGCGAGGTTCGTGCCGTGGGCCGAGTTAGCTCAGAACTCTCTTCGCCACTCCTCGACCAATCTGTCACCTTTCCAATGTGTGTTGGGTTATCAGCCGGTCCTGGGGCCCTGGCATCAGAGCCAGACGGAAGCCCCTGCGGTGAAAGACTGGGTCCAGCGCTCAAGGGAAACCTGGAACGCCATTAAGGAGTCACTGGAACGGGCCAGGGGACAACACAAAAAGAGCGCGGACCGTCGCCGCAGTGAGGCTCCAGTGTTTGCCCCAGGGGAGAGAGTCTGGCTCTCAACCCGGAACCTGCCCCTCCGCCTGCCCTGCCGGAAACTGGGTCCGCGGTTTGTGGGGCCATTTAAAGTCCTGAGGAGAATAAACGAGGTGTGTTACAGGTTACAACTTCCTTCTTATTATCGTATTAACCCCTCGTTTCATGTGTCTCTCCTCAGGCCGGTGGTAGCTGGTCCGCTGCAGGAAGATGAGGTACTGGGGGTCCCTCCGCCCCCCCTGGACATCGAGGGGCCCCCGGCGTATACAGTCCGGTCCATCTTGGACTCCAGGCGCCGGGTGAGGGGCCTGCAGTACCTAGTGGACTGGGAGGGGTACGGCCTGGAGGAAAGATGCTGGGTACCGGTGGAGGACATATTGGACCCTACGCTCATCCAGGACTTCCACCGCCTCCATCCGGATCGCCCTGCGCCTCGTCCTCCGGGGCGTCCTCGAGGCCAGCGTCGGCACGCTGCGGGAGCCACGCGTCAGGGGGGGTACTGTCACGACACCTACAGAAGGTGGCGCCCCTCCTCGCCCGGGCGGCGCTCGGCGGTCGTCGTCGCCGGCCTACTAGCTGCCATCGATTTATGTTTCATGTTCTGTTAGTTAGGCCTAGGTTAGTTGCGCACCTGTTTTGTGTTAGTTGTTAGTGGGGAGGGGTATTTAGGCTAGTTAGTTAGGTTTGTTGTTTGTGTGGGATTGTTCGTTGGTCAGGGTGTGTTTTTTCATGTGGTTCTGTATGTTTGGAGTTACACTATTCCTTTTGGGCTGCGTCCCTGGTTACATTCTTTTAAGGGTGGTGCGTTTCTTTTTGCACACCTTGCACTCCATACCTTGCATATTTTCCGTGTGGATATTCCATTAAATTCATTAACGGAATCTTTCTGTCTCCTGCACCTGACTCTTCGAAATCCACAAGCCACCCATTGTGACAATACCACGTTATCTAACCAAAACCAACCTCTCCCACTTATACCACGTTATCTAACCAAAACCCACCTCTCCTACTTATACCACGTTATCTAACCAAAACCCACCTCTGCCACTTATACCACGTTATCTAACCAAAACCCACCTATCCCACTTATACCACGTTATCTAACCAAAACCCACCTCTCCCACTTATTCCACGTTGTCTAACCAAAACCCACCTGTCCCACGTTATCTAACCAAAACCCACCTCTCCCACTTATACCACGTTATCTAACCAAAACCCACCTCTCCCACTTATACCACGTTATCTAACCAAAACCCACCTATCCCACTTATACCACGTTATCTAACCAAAACCCACCTCTCCCACTTATTCCACGTTGTCTAACCAAAACCCACCTGTCCCACGTTATCTAACCAAAACCCACCTCTCCCACTTATACCACGTTATCTAACCAAAACCCACCTCTCCCACTTATACCACGTTATCTAACCAAAACCCACCTCTCCCACTTATACCACATTATCTAACCAAAACCCACCTCTCCCACGTTATCTAACCAAAACCCACCTCTCCCACTTATACCACGTTATCTAACCAAAACCCACCTCTCCCACTTATACCACGTTATCTAACCAAAACCCACCTCTCCCACTTATACCACGTTATCTAACCAAAACCCACCTATCCAACTTATACCACGTTATCTAACCAAAACCCACCTATCCCACTTATACCACGTTATCTAACCAAAACCCACCTATGCCACGTTATCTAACCAAAACCCACCTCTCCCACTTATACCACATTATCTAACCAAAACCCACCTATCCCACTTATACCACGTTATCTAACCAAAACCAACCTCTCCCACTTATACCACGTTATCTAACCAAAACCCACCTCTCCCACTTATACCACGTTATCTAACCAAAACCCACCTCTCCCACTTATACCACGTTATCTAACCAAAACCCACCTCTCCCACTTATACCACGTTATCTAACCAAAACCCACCTCTCCCACTTATACCACGTTATCTAACCAAAACCCACCTATCCCACTTATACCACGTTATGTAACCAAAACCCACCTCTCCCACTTATACCACGTTATCTAACCAAAACCAACCTATCCCACTTATACCACGTTATCTAACCAAAACCCACGTATCCCACTTATACCACGTTATATAACCAAAACCCACCTATCCCACTTATACCACGTTATCTAACCAAAACCCACCTATCCCACTTATACCACGTTATCTAACCAAAACCCAGCTCTCCCACTTATACCACATTATCTAACCAAAACCCACCTCTCCCACATTATCTAAACCAAAACCCACCTCTCCCACTTATACCACGTTATCAAACCAAAACCAACCTCTCCCACTTATACCACGTTATCTAACCAAAACCCAACTCTCCCACGTTATCTAACCAAAACCCACCTCTCCCACTTATACCACGTTATCTAACCAAAACCCACCTATCCACTCAACTTATTGTGGGAAGCTTGTGGAAGGCTACCCGAAACGTTTGACCCAAGTTAAACAATTTAAAGGCAATGCTACCAAATACTAATTGAGTGTATGTAAACTTCTGACCCACTGGGAATGTGATGAAAGAAATAAAAGCTGAAATAAATCATTCTCTCTACTATTATTCTGACATTTCACATTCTTAAAATAAAGTGGTAATCCTAACTGACCTAAGAAAGGGAATTTTTACTCTGATTAAATGTCAGGAATTGTGAAAAACTGAGTTTAAATGTACTTGGCTAAGGCGTATGTAAACTTCCAACTTCAACTGTAAATCCTGATGCCTCTATCACTCCAGTATCCCTGCATATTGTAAATATGGTATTGAAACTGACCCTGTATATAGCTTATTTCTTATTTCTTCTGTGTTTTGTGTCATTTTTAGTGCCACATTGATTGCATTGTTGGGTTTGAAGCTTGCAAGAAAGGCATTGCAATGTAATTGTGCACATGACATTAAAAACTTGAAACTTGAAATTGACTCCCATTCATTCCTTGAAGGAGAGCTCTCCTTATCCCAGAATCTCATAGAATGCATAGCACGGCCCATTGATGATGCATGGGCAACGTACACAGTGGGTGTGAATATGATTCAAATGGAGCTTTCCATCTCCTCAAAAGTATCACACGAGTGGCGCAGCGGTCTAAGGCACTGCATCACAGTGCTAGAGGCATCACTACAGACCAGTGTGTACGACCCAGTACATCACTGGGTCCAAGCTTCCTGCCATCCAGGACCTCTATACCAGGCGGTGTCAGAGGAAGGCCCTAAAAATTGTCAAAGACTCCAGCCACCCTAGTCATAGACTGCTCTCTCTGCTACCGCACAGCAAGCGGTACCGGAGCGCCAAGTCTAGGTCCAAGATGCTTCTAAACAGCTTCTACCCCCAAGCCATAAGACTCCTGAACATCTAATCAAATGGCTACCCAGACTATTTGCATTGCCCCCCCTCCCTCCCCCTTTACACCCCTGCTACTCTCTGTTGTTATCATCTATGCATAGTCACTTTAATAACTCTACCTAAATGTACATATTACCTCAATTACCTCGACTAACCAGTTCCCCCGCACATTGACTCTGTACCAGTACCCCCCTATATATAGTCTCACTGTTGTTATTTTACTGCTGCTCTTTAATTACTTGTTACTTTTTAATTATTATTCTTATTCGTGTTATTATTTTTAACTGCCTTGTTGGTTAGGGGCTCTTAAGTAAGCATTCCACTGTAATACACCTGTTGTATTCGACACGTGACTAATACAATTTGATTTGATTTGATTTGATCCCGGGCTGTATCACAACCGCTCGTGATCGGGAGTCCCATAGGGTGGCGCACAATTGGCCCAGCGTCGTACGGGTTAGGGTAGGGATTGGCCGGGATAGGCCGTCATTGTAAATAGGAATGTGTTCTTAACTGACTTGCCTGGTTAAATAAATCTTTGACCAGGCTGTCATTGACACTACTTTACTGACATCTAGCGGTACCGGTAGGAATTACACATTATGGAACAGCGGGAACTGTGAAGAGGCACACACAAAGGTTGCGACGCACACAAGCGCAAGCATACACACTCCACACACACACGTATATTGTTGTATGATGGTATTATACATTTTGTATTGTAGATATGTAGTGGTGTAATAATGTTATATGATGTACTGTTTTATATTTTGTTTTATATGTGATGTAAGTGCCTTAATGTGTTTGGACCCCAGGAAGCGTAGCTGCTGCCTTGGCAACAGCTTATGGGGATCCCTAATAAATACAAATACAAACTCAAAAATTGCGCTCTTTGTTTTGTCTACTACCGTCCATTTCCATGAATCATTTGAATAGAAATACTTACGTCGTTCAATAATAAACAAAATGATACATAAACATATACTGTATAATACTGTGGTGGGCTACTTTTGGAAAAAGGGCATCAGGGCATGATTGTGTAGCTGCAAGATGAATAAAATGTCATCAATTAATACATTTGTAATGAACAAACATGTTATTCATACTGTATTGCATACATTCATGTGTTTTGCTAAAATTACATGGGCATTTATTTGATTGAGTGACGTTTGCTCTATAGTCATATACACTTGAAAGAAATAATACATTAAAAAAATACAAAAACGACACGTTCTATTTCCCTGTGTGGTCTCTCAGATAATTTGAATGTACTTTTATTCAGGCAAGTATTCAAGTCGCACGGTTTGCATTCAGGCGTTTGGTTGGCCGGCATCTGGTCCTTCCTCCTTTTCCTCGTCCCTGAGAGGCTGATGTCAAGATGGTGAGTCTTGTGGCATAAAATGTAGAATTAAATCTTTTGTTTATCTTCACCATCCTCTCATCGTTATTAAAATCACGAAGTTCAAATACATTTATAAGCCATTCCTGTAGGAATATTAGAATATTGAAATGGTAAAAGTAGTTTTTATTCTTTTATGAACTGATGAATTTCGGTGGCCTAGCCGAGCGCTCGGCTGTTGGACCTGTTCAGTTGTACAAACCATTCAGTAATACTTTTGTAACACATGGCTTCTTATTTTCCACTACTACGTGTTGGCGGCTACATTGTGGTTTTGTCCAGTCTTGTCTAATACTATTATTTGGGTAGCACAGGCAATATGGCTAGCTACATGCTAATGTATGTGCTAGCAAGGTGTCCTCAACTGCTGTGGCTAGTGAGCCTCCCTGGCACAATAAAGTGGTATTAGGATTCTGGTAACTAGCTAGTTCTGACAAGATAACTAACGCTAAGTTACCACAAATGCATGATCTTTGTCATGTTCCTTGTAGTCAACCTGTCCAGAAGTGCTCCGGTGTTTGAAGTGGTTCGTTTACATGATTTGAGTAGATGGAAGCTAATTTAGCTAGTTAACTTGCCTTGGTTGGCTATAGTAGATAGCCCGGATGTTAGTTAGTGATGCAGTAACCTGTCGCTATGATTTGGTTTAGGACTGTCCTCAAAAGTATATCTTGGACTTGTCACTCGTGTATCTAGCTAGCTGCTAAATCCAAGTAATGTAGTTTGCTAGCTACCTGTTGTTGCATGGCATGATACGTTTGATGACATGACGGTGGTAGGCCTGATCAATGATGAGACAGCCTATAGGGAAGATGCCAGGAGAACAACCGCTCCCTCAACATCAGCTAGACACTAGCTGAGAGTAGACTACAGGAAATGGAGGGCCAAACTTACCCCCATTCATATCGACTGGGCTGTAGTGCAGCGGGTCGAGAGCTTTAAGTTCCTCTGTCCACATCACTAAGGATCTATCATGGTCCACATACCAAGACAGTTGTAAAGAGGGCACAACAAAGCCTCTCCTGCTCAGGAGGCTGAAAGGAATTGGCATGGGCCCTCAGATCCTCAAAGTTATACAGCTGCACTATTGAGAGCATCTTGACTGGCTACATCAGCGCTTGGTATGGCAACTGCTTGGCATCCTACTACAAGGCGCTGCAGAGGGTAGTGCATGCAGCCCAGTACATCACTGGCGCCGAACTCATCCAGGACCTCTATACCAGGCTGTGTCAGAACAAGGCCCTAAAAATTGTCACTCCAGCCACTCAAGTAATAGACTGTTCTCTGGTATCGCATGGCAAGTGGTGCTAATGCACCAAGTCTGGAACTAACAGGACCCTGAACAGCTTCTAACCTTAAGCCATAAGACTGCTAATAGTTAGTCCGGGTAACTATTTGGTAAACTATTTAACTATCTGCATTGACCCTTTTTCCACTAACTTTTTTGACTCGTCACATGCGCTGTTTATCCTGTTGCCTAGTCACTTAATTCCTAGTTATATGTACATATCTACCTCAACTACCTCGTACCCCTGCACATCAACCCGGTGCTGGTATTGTGTATATAGCCACGTTATTGGTACGAATTGTTTTTACCTTTTTATTCCGTTGACATTTTTTCCTCTTTCTCTGCATTGTTGTGAAGGGCCCATAATTAAGCATTTCACTGTTAGAGTAACAGTTGATTTGTGATCTGATGTGTAATTGTAATGCAACAAGTAACTTTTCATAATGGCCTGCTAACTAACTTGCTACCTGACAAAGCCAATGTCTTGTTTCAATACTTGTGTTGATGTATACTACGTGTCTTGCTACGTGTGTGTATAGTATCTAGATGTGTGTAGGGTCCCTAAACTCTGTTCCCCCATCTACTTTCAGAACGACACAGTGACAGTCAGAACCCGGAAGTTCATGACAAACCGGCTGCTTCAGAGGAAGCAAATGGTAAGCCAAACTGTTTCTTTCCTACCACTGTATACCACCAAAACAAAACATCTCTTCATACTGAGTGTTCAGCCGACCGCTATCAGTAGATCAAAAGACCGTCATGATCTGCCCTGATGGTCTATTGATTAAATGATCTGTTAAATGTTAGGAAGCATCAAGATCACTAGTGTGCTAGTTTTCTAGTGCTGCATGGTCATAAACTTTTGTCCATTGTCTCCGCTTCCAGGTTGTCGATGTCCTCCATCCGGGCAAAGCCACAGTCCCCAAGACTGAGATCCGGGAGAAGCTGGCCAAAATGTACAAGACCACCCCTGATGTGGTGTTCGTCTTCGGCTTCAGGACCCAGTTTGGTGGCGGCAAGACGACGGGCTTCGCCATGGTCTACGACTCTCTCGACTACGCTAAGAAAAACGAGCCCAAGCACAGACTGGCCAGGGTGAGTGGATGCTGGAAAAATGGAAACAAGTGGGCCTTTGTTTGTGGAATGCACCAATTGAATGGATATAGCTGTTTTTAGGTAATATTTTCTATTTGTATGACACCAAGTCTGTACATAGTTTCTATGAGTCCCATCATTATCAAGTATTGTCTGCCAGTGATGCTGACTAATGGAAAGATAACCCACACACAGTGGACGCAGTGCTGTTTGGTTAAAATGTTTGGTTTTCTCTGTTCTCACAGCACGGTCTCTATGAGAAGAAGAAGTCCTCCAGAAAACAGCGCAAGGAACGCAAGAACAGAATGAAGAAAGTACGAGGCACCAAGAAAGCCAGTGTGGGCGCTGCTGGCAAAAAGGTAATGTGGCCATTCTCCCTATGGTACATTATTCTTGTTCAAGGATGGATGCATTTCAATAGTCACATTTTTACAGTAGCTCCTTTTATTCTCCTTCATCTGCACTGTAAATCAGCAGAGTTGGTGAATGCATAATGCTAGATGGCTGCTTTCACCCAAGCGAATTTCACATCAGTTCAGATGGAGGGAAGAGGGAACTTCTTGAGACTATTGAAACGCACCCCAAGTTTCACTTATTTCGTATTAATCATTAATTACATGCATATCTTTCCTTCTTCCCAAGTCTGTTAGTACTTTCTTTATTTATACGTTCTTACTGTTTTAATATGCATTGTCATCTTCTCTTATCTACTGTTCTTCGGGACTGTAGAAGGTAAATGTTGTTTTCATCAGTAGACTAACTGCTGTGTGCAGATACTACTACTTAGGGGTGATGTTCCTAGCTAACTCCTGTTAGACTTCATCCCCATCTTCCCATTATATAACCTAAAAAGCTACGGTGCCTTTTTACATGTGGATATATCTAACATCCACATTGGGTTTCAGTTCAGTCACCTACCAGTTAATACTTAGCTGCTCATTCTAACTCATGACACTAATGTTGGCGAGTGTGAACTGAGCACTAATAGTGGTTTAGATCCCAGGTTGAACCGTGTAGTGTGGTCCTAAGACTCAACAGTAGGTTGCCTAGTGGATCTCTGAAAGACTAGGAACTAGAGCAGTTTCAAAATTCATTCCTTGAGGACCCCAATGCAGTACACATTTTTGTTTTATCCCAGCACAAACACGCATAATTCAACTAATCAAGTCTCAGTGCTGGGCTAAAACACACATGTGCATCCCCCAGGGATCCTGCAGGAATGTATTGAGGGACGTATCTAGAAGCTGCATTTGTGTGCATTTATTGACATGTCCGCATCTGGTGCTCAGCATTTAGCTTTGATTTTGTATTCTTTTCCTGGGTGGAATTGGCCCCAACTGAATGAAATTCATCTATAGGCTCAAATCTTATGCCATTCAGAGATCTACAATAGGAGTGTGAATTATTTGAAGTAAAAGAGTTTAACATTACTTTCTTCATCCTTTTGCCTTTTATTTTGCCTCCCATGGATTTTGTTTTACAGAAATGAGGTGTCTGTTACAGGTATAAAGAAAACGGGGCATGGTGTGCTATATTGTGTTGAATTGCACATTGAATCTTATCTCTTGGTACCTCACCTGTAGAGATCTCACCTGTAGTCTTCCAACAACCTTATCTACAAGCACGCATCCTTACTACTTCAACCCATCTTCCATCCCCCTTTTCCCCCAAACTCCTAAACCTACCCTGGCTGGTGGTACTTATTCTCTGACAAATATTATAATATCAACTAACGTCATATCAACAAAAACAAAATATTTAATTGCTTCTAAACGATTACCATTCTTATTCTCCTATTAAACTATTTTATTATGACTATGTATTGATCAAACGCTCAGTACAGTTATGCTAACATGCGTTATGAGCGGTGACCTTTGGTGGTTGTTTATTAAAGCATGTCTAAGATAATAATTTATAGCCCACTATCTCGATGTGAGACAACTGAACCACGTGCCTACTCATACGACTTTTCTCTGAAATGTTAAAAGTTCCTAGTTTCATTTAATACAATATACAGTTGAAGTCGGAAGTTTATATTCACTTAGGTTGGCGTCATTAAAATTTGTTTTTCAACCCCTCCACAAATTTGTTGTTAACAAACTATAGTTTTGGCAAGTCGGTTAGGACATCTACTCTGTGTATGACACAAGTAATTTTTCCAACAATTGTTTACAGACAGATTATTTCACTTATAATTCACAGTATCACAATTCCAGTGGGTCAGAAGTTTACATACACTAAGTTGACTGTGCCTTTAAACAGCTTGGAAAATTCCAGAAAATGATGTCATGGCTTTGGGAGCTTCTGATAAGCTAATTGACATCATTTGAGTCAATTGGAGGTGTACCTGTGGATGTATTTCAAGGCCTACCTTCAAACTCAGTGCCTCTTTGCTTGACATCATGGGAACATCTAAAGAAATCAGCCAAGACAGAAAAAAAATTGTAGACCTCCACAAGTCTGTTTCATCCTTGGGAGCAATTTCCAAATGCCTGAAGGTACCACATTCATCTGTACAAACAATAATACGCAAGTATAAACACCATGGGACCACGCAGCCGTCATACCACTCAGGAAGGAGACGTGTTCTGTTTCCTAGAGATGAACGTACTTTGGTGCGAAAAGTGCAAATCAATCCCAGAATAACAGCAAAGGACCTTGTGAAGATACAAAAGTATCTATATCCACAGTAAAACGAGTCCTATATCGACATAACCTGAAAGGCCGCTCAGCAAGGAAGAAGCCACTGCACCAAAACAGGCATAAAAAAGCCTGACTACGGTTTGCAACTGCACATGGGGATAAAGATTGTACTTTTTGGAGAAATGGTCTGATGAAACAAAAATGAGCTGTTTGGTCATAATGACCATCGTTATGTTTGGAGGAAAAGGGGGGAGGCTTGCAAGCCGAAGAACACCGTGAAGCACGGGGGTGGCAGCATCATGTTGTGGGGGTGCTTTGCTGCAGGAGGGACTGGTTCACTTCACAAAATAGATGGCTTCATGAGAAGGAAAATGATGTAGATATATTGAAGCAACATCTCAAGACATCAGTCAGGAAGTTAAAGCTTGGTCTCAAATGGGTCTTCCAAATGGACAATGACCCCAAGCATACTTCCAAAGTTGTGGCAAAATGGCTTAAGGACAACAAAGCCAAGGTATTGGAGTGGCCATCACAAAGCCCTGACATCAATCCTATAGAAAATTTGTGGGCAAAACTGAAAAAGTGTGTGCGAGCAAGGAAGTCTATAAAACTTGCCTCAGTTACACCAGCTCTGTCAGGAGGAATGGGCTAAAATTCACCCAACTTATTCTGGGAAGCTTGTGGAAGGCTACCTGAAACGTTTGACCCAAGTTAAACAATTTAAAGGCAATGCTACCAAATACTAATTGAGTGTATGTAAACTTCTGACCCACTGGGAATGTGATGAAATAAATAAAAGTGAAAATAAATCACTCTACTATTTATTCTGACATTTCACATTCTTAAAATAAAGTGGTGATCCTAACTGACCCAAGACAGGGAATTTTTACTAGGATTTAATGTAAGGAATTGTGAGAAGTTTAAATGCATTTGGCTAAGGTGTATGTAAACTTCCAACTTCAACTGTACTTTGATATATACTTCAATATTATTTTATACTCTACTGCCCAATAATTTCTTCACTGAGCTGAAAAATCTGTTAAACTGTAATATTGCAGTTTTCATTTGGATGCCTTTACATTAAAAAAAATAAATAAAAAAAAAACATGTAGGTTGAGCTTTGTCTCTAGCAAATGCATCTGTTCCCAATTTCAATACTATTACCCTTCGGACCCTCAGCCCAATTACCCCTCTTCCTCTAGTTGAGTTGTGCCCCCCCCCAGTAGAGTTGTTGTAAGTGGAGATGGTGAATTTCTGTTTTGCAGGTGAACTAACTTCTCTTCCTCTGTTTCCCTACAGTGAGCCCGGAGAATCAGGGATGTTCCTCGTGCTCAAGATGTTCTTGTATATTGTCATCGAATAAAAAAACTTTGGGGAAAAAAGTCAAACTGTCCTGTTTTTGTCATTTCCTCAACATGTCCTGGATTTGAAAAAGCATGTATATTTGACATGTTTATCTGTACACTATTACATTTGCAGTGTGCTTGAATATGGTTATGTTCAAAGTCGTTTTTGGGATATAGGTAGTCTGGCTCATACCAAAGTCTTAAGTCCTCCTGACTTCAGTCTGGAAAGGCTATTTTGATGCAGTTGGCATGATGCGTCGATAATGACGCGGTGGCTGTGCTTTTACTGGTTGGTTCTCTGTCGTCTCAGCAAACAGCCACGCGCCGCCCCTTGCATTACACAACTGTTGGTTTTTCAAATCCCCCAAGAAAAACATTTGAGAACCAATCAATACATCCCCTTAATTTGAGCGAATCTTGCATTAAAGACCAGACGTCTCTCTTGTTGACTGGCTATATTCTCCTTTAAAAATGTTGAATGGTGTTACCCAATACATTACATGGTGAATTACTGAGATGGGTGGTGTATAGCCTGTGGTGATGGTCTCATACACCGGTCCTGTGTTTTTCTCTTTGTAGACATGAAGCGCGTATGAACTGAATATTTCTAATGCATTTTCTCACAACGATAAGACTTAAATGAAGTGCTCTGTCTGAGGGGTTCCATTGTGTCCAGACTGAAGAACCTTCGTGTGAGTTCAGAGCCGAACCAATACTGCTACGACGCAAACTACTGCTGCAACTCACGTTGAATCGTCTCGGCTTTGCACTCTTTTTGTTGGCACCTTACTACTGCTGTCTCTAAGGTTACTAGGTCCCCCTTGGTTCTCTACACAAACTCACCTGGTCCTTCTATCACAGCCTCATAACTTACGCTGATGGCACTCAACTTGCAGGTAGGATTCCTGTGTGGCTGGCCTGGCAGACATCTCCGCTTTGATGTTGGCCCACCACTCCAAGCTAAACAATATTGCACTGCTATTCGTTCCTGGGGGAAGCTTGCCAGCTCCTAGACCTCCACCACTGTTGACAAACTCCATTGTTATGTCCTTTTAGACTGCGAAAAACCTCTGACCTTGGGCGACACCCTATTGTGTCAAACTGATGCTGCTACGATGCAGAGACTAATGCGTCAACAGAGATTGAACCTGTACATTAATATTTAATCCCTCTGCACTTTTTGTTAATTTGACACGTGACGTGAAACAGAACACGAGTTTGCTATACCAGGCTAGTTTAACGATGCTAGATTTTGGTATGACTGGGTAGTTACGGAAGCAGGAGCGCCCAGACCTTCGCCACCTAACTCTGGCAAACACGATATACATCAGCCAGTACATAAAGTAACAGTTAGTGACCCGCTGATAATCCGGTTATTTCAACAGGATATCAATTTCTAACCAGCACCCAACCACTTACATGTTCGTAATTTCAACAAAAAGGTGAAGAATATGATTTGCAGTTAAACATGGGGGGCACCCTGGACGTCTTCTGGCACCACACACATTGAGTGTAGCTAGACGGCATTATGAGACTCTGAATGACCCAATAGACTTCTCTTTGGAGGCATTGAATTTACTTTCATCATTAGCATAGCAGTAAACACTAATCAAATATGCACATAATCAGTGCGGTTAGTGACACATATCCCCTCAGGACCTCCGAGGTTTGCATTGCATTACATTTGGGACACAGCCAATGTTTATTGTCTCAGCAGATGCCCCTACTACTGATGGCAGCGCATAATAATTATCGTTATAACATCCACCTTACAAAGACTAGTGTGGGCCCAGTTACAATGGCACTTGCAAAGCGGACTTTAATGTATTTGAACGAGCCAAAAGATGCAGTGCAAACTGATTTGATCATAGACCTAGTAGAACTCCTATGTTTAGTGGTTTGTAATAGAGGTGTGCAATCCATTCCTGTGGGATGCTACCAGGGTATCCGTTTTTGTGCTTACCCAGCCCTCGATGAGTTGAATTATAGTGCTTGGCTTGCACATAAATGTGCAAACCCTAGCCAGGCTAGGAATGGATTGAGAAACACTAACGTAGAGCGGTTAGCGTTGATAACAACACGCACAGGTTGTAGTAACAGAAGTTGCCACACGAGGGCTCTCTTTCCCTATCTGTCAAGTGTTGATACTTTGTAAAAGACACACACAAACACACTCCCTCCCAGCGGCAGGCTTGATTCAATATGCATGGCAATCCTCAGGAATAGCAGAGAAAGGACAGAATGGGGGCAGGGTTGTGGTACGAAGAAATACCTACATCCACAGTGTCACTGCAGCAATTTTCTGAAGCCTCAGTCAATAATATATTGAGCAACAGCATAGTCACCCACAGTTTGACACACTTGGGAGAGGTACCACTATAGTCTAAAGTTGCCTCCTGTCCTTATTCTCCTTCTCTTGTCTCATTTCCTTCCCTGTAGGCTTCCACTATATTGCTTCCACCATTCCTTTGTTTATGGATAAATGCAGAGGGAGAGGAGACGAGGAAAGGAAGCCAGATGGAGTAGAGAGGAAGCCATAAGGAGAGGAGATGAGGGGAAGAAGCCATGCTAGCCGTGCTAGACTTGAGATGCACCCTGGGTCTGTGGCGGCTGCACAACAGACAGACATAAGAGGAGAAGCGAGGTGAGACGTGTAAACTGCAGATTGGTAACGCTCTGATGTCTGACTGCAGCCATTTGACTTGGCGCCCTGTCTGCCCCTCTTAGTTTTCATTCAGTGTATTGTGTAAATTGGAAAATATGCCACTTGTCTGGTCTGAGCGATGCGTTACTGTGGATTATCATCCTTGTCAGTGACTTGGAGCTCTGGCCAAAAGTAATGCACTATATAGGGAAAAGGGTACAATTTGGGACGTAGCCAGTCTTTGGAACAGAACACATCTCCTTTGTTTTAGTGTGACCTTTCTGGGGTAAGTTGTATTGAAATACCCTGGGAGAGATAGAAGGAGAATCTAAATAAAGTGATTATAGTACCAGGGGATTAATGTCTCTCGCTCTCAATTCAATTCAATTCAATGTCAATTTAAGGGCTTTATTGGTATTGGAAACATATGTTTACATTGCCAAAGCAAGTGAAATGGGGTGGCAGGTAGCCTAATGGTTAGAGCGTTGGGCCAGTAACCGAAAGGTTGCTTGATGGAATCCCTGAGCTCACAAGGTGAAAATCTGTCGTTCTGCCCCTGAACAAGGCAGTTAACCCACTGTTCCTAGGCCATCATTGTAAATAAGAATTTGTTCTTAACTGACTTGCCTAGTTAAAGAAAGATTACAAATAGATAATAAACAAAAGTTTAATAAACAATACATTTTTTTTACAGTGAACATTACACTCACAAAAGTTCCAAAAGAATAAAGACATTTCAAATGTCATATTGTGCAGATAGTTAAAGTACAAAAGGGAAAATAAATAAACATAAATATGGGTTCTCTGTGTTTGTTCTTCACTTTTCTTGTGGCAACAGGTCACAAATCTTGCTGCTGTGATGGCAGCAGCATATGGGAGTTTATCAAAATTGGGTTTGTTTTCAAATTCTTTGCGGGTCTGTGTAATCTGAGGGAAATATGTGTCTCTAATATGGCAGGAGGTTAGGAAATGCAGCTCAGTTTCCACCTCATTTTGTGGGCAGTGTGCACATAGCCTGTCTTCCCTTGAGAGCCAGGTCTGCCTACGGAGGCCTTTCTCAATAGCAAGACTATGCTCACTGAGTCTATACATAGTCAAAGCGTTCCTTAAATTTGGGTCAGTCACAGTTGTCAGGTATTCTGCCACTGTGTACTCTCTGTTTAGAGCCAAATAGCATTCTAGTTTGCTCTGTTTTTTTGTTAATTATTTCCAATGTGTCAAGTAATTATCTTTTGGTTTTCTCATGATTTGGTTGGGTCTAATTGTGTTGCTGTCCTGGGGCTCTGTGGGGTGTGTTTGTGTTTGTGAACAGAGCCCCAGGACCAGCTTGCTTAGGGGATTCTTCTCTAGGTTCATCTCTCTGTAGGTGATGGCTTTGTTATGGAAGGTTTGTGAACAGAGCCCCAGGACCAGCTTGCTTAGGGGATTCTTCTCCAGGTTCATCTCTCTGTAGGTGATGGCTTTGTTATGGAAGGTTTGGGAATCGCTTTCTTTTAGGTGGTTGTAGAATTTAACGGCTCTTTTCTGGATTTTGGTAATTAGCGGGTATTGGCCTAATTCTGCTTTGCATGCATTATTTGGTGTTCCGTTTGATGGCATAGGACCTTCCTGCCTTGTCTCTCAGATCGTTCACAGCTTTGTGGAAGGTACATGTGGCGCTGATGTTTAGGCCGAGGTCTCTCTCTCTCTCTCTCTCTCTCTCTCTCTCTCTCTCTCTCTCTCTCTCTCTCTCTCTCATTGTTCTTTAGTGAAATATGAAATGTATTTTCCCATCTAAAGAGATTTACTACAATTGACTTATTTAAAAGTTTTACATTGTGCCTCAACTAAATGTTGACCTAATGGAATCTATTGAAGTTATCTAAAGGTTGTAAGCGGATAGTATATTTCCAACAGCATGATCAACCTGCATCGTCCTACACCTATCCTTGCGTGCCAGGCTTTAAAATAATACCATTGCACCTAGGGACTGCACTCAACCACAAGGTTGTATTTTTGGTCTCGAACCCAGGGATTTGACACACTTTCACGCCTTAACAAACTCTGAATGTAGGCCATCCAGACAACTCTCCAAGTAAAGTGTCCTCCCCTACTGTCTGGTCCTCTGAGATGTGGAGAAAAGAAATGTGTGTGTGTGCGTGTGTGTAAGTGTGTGTCTGTGTGTGGAGAGAAGAAACAGTGTCTTGGAGGCACAGTCATTGACACATTTTCTGAGCACTGAATTTCCTTCCCAGAATTCCCAGTAGGTCACCATGGCTTCCCCTATGTGGGCTAATCTTCAATAAATGCTGTCCAAACAAGATTAAACAAAGTCTGTGAATCAGGGCCTGTATTCATACAGCGTCTCAGAGAAAGAGTTCAGATCTAGGACCAGTTTTGCCTTTAGATCATAAGTGATATGATAATATGGACAGGGGGGACCTGATCCTAGATCATCCCTCAAGATGCTTTATGAACATGAAACCTGGATCTCAATTCAAACTCATAGAAAACACAAGAGACCATGCAACCGTTTAAAATATCTTTACATCCCCTTTACACAATAAACTACTTCATCAGACTAATTATATTAACAACAGGCTCCTATATAGCCACAATGTTACATCAAACACTGTAATACCTCTGTATGTACATGCTTTTCCACAAGGCAGTACAACACAGACTTTAGTCTTACTGGGTGACCTACAAACAGGTTGGCAGCTTCATTTATCTCAGCTGTGTACTGCTAAAGTGTTGGGTTATGCCCACTGTTTAAATCACAGCGTCGGGTTGACACTGAGTGGGTGGGTGAAGACTGTGAGCTGCTGCACGATGGAGAGAGAGAAAGCAAAGAAAGACAAAGAGAGAGAGAGAGAAGAGGGAGAGAAAGCGGTGAAGAGAGACAGAAGAGAGCAAGAGGAAGAGACTGAGTGGAAGAACAAATAGAGAGAGGGAGAGAGAGAAGGAGAGTACATGACCACATGTAGACTCATTAGTTATGCACGGTGTCTCTCTGCTGTGTTCTGTCTGTGTTGCAGTGGGAAGTTCGACATAAGTGGAGCTTTCAGCTCAAACATTTAATTTTATTCGTCACATGCTTCGTAAATAACAGGTGTAGACGAACAGTGAAATGCAGCCGCACACAAGCCTAGGATCACCATGCGCAATGCCAAGTGTCAGCTGGAGTGATGTAAAGCTCGCCGCCAAGGGCTCTGGAGCAGTGGAAACACTTTCTCTGGAGTGATGAATCACTTTTCACCATCTTGCAGTCCGACGGACAAATCTGGTTTTGGCGGATGCCAGGAGAATGCTACCTGCCCGAATGAATAGTGGCAACTGTAAAGTTTGGTGGAGGAAGAATAATGGTCTGGGGCTGTTTTTCATTGTTCGAGCTAGGCCCCTTAGTTCCAGTGAAGGGAAATCTTAACGCTACAGCATACAATGACATTCTAGACGATTCTGTGCTTCCAACTTTGTGGCAACAGTTTGGGGAAGGCCCTTTCCTGTTTCAGCATGCACAAAGCGAGGTCCATACAGAAATGGTTTGTCGAGATCAGTGTGGAAGAAGTTGAATGGCCTGTACAGAGCCCTGACCTCAACCCCATCAAACACCTTTGGGATGAATTGGAACGCCTACTGCGAGCCAGGCCTAATCGCCCAACATCAGTTCCCGACCTCACTAATGCTCTTGTGGCTGAATGGAAGCAAGTCCCCGCAGCAATGTTCCAACATCTAGTGGAAAGCCTTCCCAGAAGAGTGGAGGCTGTTATAGCAGCAAAGGGGGGACCAACTCCATATTAATGCCAATGATTTTGGAATGAGATGTTCGATGAGCAGGTGTCCACATACTTTTCAGACTGTTAAATATCTATCACTAGCCGGCTACCGTCTGGTTACTCAACCCTGCACCTTAGAGGCTGCTGCCCTATGTACATAGACATGGAATCGCTGGTCACTTTAATAATGTTTACATACTGCTTTACTCATCTCATATACTGTATTCTATTCTACTGTATTTTAGTCAATGCCACTCCAACATTGCTCGTCCTAATATTTATATATTTCTTAATTCCATTATTTTACTTTTATATTTGTGTATTCTTGGGATTTGTTAGATACTACTACACTGTTGGAGCTAGGAACACAAGCATTTCGCTACACCCGCAATAAGATCTGCTAAATATGTGTATGTGACCAATAAAATTAGATTTGATGTATTGTATGTACATATAACGAGGAATAAAGTTACAGATAATAAACAGTATCTTTAGAATGGCGCTCAGTTGCACAGCAGCCGTTTTACGGGCTCCTGACTAAACCTTCTATTTTGTGTGTTTTAGCACAAGGGAGGGTGTGTGTGTATCTTTGTTAACGACAGCTAGTGCGCAATCGCCTGAGTTAGATTAGCTCATGATAAGCTGTGGATCATACTATTTACAATGAGCGTTTTCATCTATATTTTTTGTAGCTGTCTATTTACCACCACAAACCGATGCTGGCACTAAGACCACACTTAACGAGCTGTATAGGGCCATAAGCAAACTAAAAATACTCATCTAGAGGCGGCACTCATAATGGCCAGTGATCTTAATGCAGGAAAACTGAAATCCGTCTTACCTCATTTCTACCAGCAAATAGAGGCAAAAGAAACTTCTAGATCACCTTTACTCCACACACAGAAACGCATACAAAGCTCTCCCTTGCCCACCATTTGGAAAATCTGACCATAACTCTATCCTCCTGATTCTTGCTTACAAGCACAAGCTTAAACAGAAAGTTCCAGTGAAGGGGCCCCTCAGGGGTGCGTGCTTAGTCCCCTCCTGTACTCCCTGTTCACCCACGACTGTGTGGCCGCGCAGGGACTGGTAACAGATGGCGTTGGGAAATGAGGCTCATCTATGCAGCCATCCAGTCAGGCAGCAGCCCTTTCTCTGTCACTCTTTCCCAGGAGCATATCTCTGTCTCTGCCCCCTCCCTCTCTCTCTCTTTCTCTCTCTCTGCCCCTCTCTCTCTCTTTCTCTCCTTGCTTCTCACATTCTATACCTCCCTGCATTTGTCTTTTTTCGTCCCTGCACATTCTCTTCCTCTCTACCTCACACGCTTCATCTCTACCTCCATCCCTGCACCCCTCTCTCCCCCTGCCTATCTCTTTCCTTGCATCCCTCGCTCTGGTGCTGCATATTAAACAGCCCTCTGTCTCACGCTGTCTGTCCCTCCCTCTCTCCCTCTATCTGACTGCTCTTTAACTTCTCCCCTGGTAAAAAGATAGAGGTAGAGAGAGGGGGATGTACGGAGGTAGAGAGGCATGCAGGAGAGAGAGAGAGGTAGAGAGGGAGGCATACAGGGAGGTAGAGAGAAAGAGGGGTGCAGGGACGTAGAGAGAAAGAGGGGTGCAGGGACGTAGAGAGGGGGCTGATGCAGGAGCCTGGGCTGGGATATGGTCTCTGTCATCTGGGCCTCTTTTCTGCCTCACTGGGCCCCCAGCACCAGATGGTGGAGCTGCGCCAAAGGCCTCCAGGGGCCAACAGAACACAAGCAATATAAAGAGAGAGAGTTTCATTAAAATGTTTTCCAGAGGTCTTCATTCTCTCACTACATGAGACATTAGACAATGTTGGAGAAAAGGCATCTGTCTAATGTCCTTCTTTTGGATGTGGCTTAGGTGCTGGTGTGTGTCTAAATAGAGCTGTTATCATTCCATTGTGTGTTTATTAGACACATGATGTACTTTGATTTATCAGGCCAGGCTTGATGCCAACAAATGATTTCATGAATGATTGTACAATTAATTGTAAAGTAACTCTTGTCAGAACAGGGCACATATTTTGGGCTGTAGCTAAATGACAGCAGTAATTTTTAATAGTGTAGCAGTGGTGTATTTTATAATAAGGTAACCTACCGCTGTTGAGTTCCCTCAGTCAACGGATTATCTCTGCTCATCCTGCAGTCCTGCAGCAGCCTATCAGTCCCACCAGCAGTAGTATCAGTCCCAGAAGCAGACAGATACTCTGCATCGCAAATGTACACTATTCTCTACATAGTACACTACTTTTGACCAGAGCGCTTTGGGATTTTGGTCAAAAGTTGTGCACTTTATAGGTAAAAGGGTGTCATTTGAGATGCAGCCATACTCTTCAGTACAGTACAGCTGGCAGTTGCTAGGAGCTGATGTGTAAGCTGATCCCCTCTTCTGTGGCCCCAGAGCACTAGGGATGTGATTTGTTATTGAGGGCAAACTGAGTTTGGTGTGAATCCTAATCATCCCCACCGCACCTCAGGCCAGATATCATTCACAACCTCCGTCAGGGCCGGTGTGTGTGTGGGTCTGTATGTATGTGAGTGGTGTGTGTCTCTTTTCTCTCTCTCTCTCTCTCTCTCTCTCTCTCTCTCTCTCTCTCTCTCTATTTCTCGCTCTCTCTGTTTTATGTGTGTCTGTGCATGTGCGTGTGCCATCGGGCTGCAGTTTATCCTCTCTGAAAATGGGAGAGAGGAAAGCGACCTGTAGGGACCACAAACCGATGCTGGTACTAAAACCGCACTCAACAAGCTGCGTAGGGCCATAAACAAACAAGAAAATGCTCACCCAGAGGCAGCGCTCCTAGTGGCTGGTGATTTTAATGCAGGAAAATTGAAATCTGTTTTACCTCATTTCTGCATTTACTCCACACACAGAGACACATAAAAAGCTCTCCCTCACCCTCCGCTTGGTAAATCTGACCATAACTGTATCCTCTTGATTCCTGCTTACAAGCAAAAGCTCAAACAGGAAGTACCAGTGATGCGCTCAATACATAAGTGGTCCAATGAAGCGGATGCTAAGCTACAGGACTGTTTCTAGCACAGACTGGAATATGTTCTGGGATTCATCCAATGGTATTGAGGAGTTTAACACATCAGTCCCCCGGCTTAATTAATAAGTGCATCGACGATGTCATCCCCACAATGACTGTACGCACATATCCCAACTAGAAGCCATGGATTACATCAACATCCGCACTGAGCTAAAGACTAGAGCTTTTGTTTCAAGATGCGCAACACTAATCTGGACGCTAATAAAAAATCCTGCTACGCCCTCCGACAAACCATCAAACAGGCAAAGCGTTAATACAGGACTAAGATCGAATCGTACTACACCGGCTCTGAAGCTTGTCGGATGTGGCACGGCTTGCAAACTATCACAGATTACAAAGGGAAACCCAGCCACGAGCTGCCCAGTGACACAAGCCTACCAGACGAGCTAAATGCCTTCTATGCTCACTTCAATGTTAGCAACACTGAACCATGCATGACAGCACCAGCTGTTCCAGATGACTGTTCGATCATGCTCTCCGTAGCTGGTGTGAGTAAGACCTTTTAAAAAGGTTAACATTAACAAGGCCGCAGGACCAGACTGATTACCTGGACGTGTACTCAGAACATGTGCTAACCAGCTGGCAAGTGTCTTCAATGATATTTTCAACCTCTCCCAGACCCAGTCTGTAATGCCTGCATGTTTCAAGCAGACCACCATTGTCGCTGTGCCCAATAACGCCAAGGTAACCTGTCTAAATTACTATCGCCCCGTAGCACTCACATCTGTTGCCATGACCAGCTTTGAAAGGCTGGTCATGCGTCACATCAACACAATCATCCCAGAATCCCTGGACCCACTCCAATTTGCATACCGACCCAACTGATCCACAGATGGCGTAATCTCTATTGCACTCCACACTGTCCTTTCCCACTTGGACAAAAGGAACACTTACATGAGAATGCTGTTCATTGACTACAACTCAGTGTTCAACACCATAGTGCCCTCCAAGCTCATCACTAAGCTAAGGACCCTGGGACAAAACACCTCCCTCTGCAACTGGATCCTGGACTTCCTGAAAGGCCGCCCCCCAAGTGCTAAGGTTAGGCAACAACACATCCGCTGTGCTGACGCTCAACACAGGGCCCCTCAGAAGTGCGTGCTAAGTCCCCACCTGTACTAACAGTTCACACACGCACGACTTCAACACCATCATTACGTTTGCAGACGATACATCAGTGGTAGGCCTGGTCACAGACAGCCTATAGGGAGGAGGTCAGAGTCCTGGCAGTGTGGTGCCAGGCCAACAACCTGTCAAGGCAAAGGAGCTAATTGTAGACTACAGGAAACAGAAGGCCAATCACACCCCCTTCCACAGGGCTGTAGTGGAGCAGGTCAAGAGCTTCAAATTTCTCAGTGTCCACATCACTTTTATTTTACCAGGTAAGTTGTCTAAGAACACTTTCTAATTTACAACAACTATCTGGGGAATAGTTACAGGGGATAGGAGGGGGATGAATAAGCCAATTGTAAGCTGGGGATGATTGGGAATTTAGGCTGGACACTGGGGTTAACACCCCTACTCTTACAATAAGTGCCATGGGATCTTCAGTGACCACAGAGAGTCAGGACACCCGTTTAACATCCCATCCGAAAAGACAGCACCCTACACAGAGCAATGTTCCCAATCACTGCCCTTGGGCATTGGGATATTTTTTTTAGACCTCCTACTTGCCCTCCAACACCACTTCCAGCAGCATCTGGTCTCCCATCCAGGGACCAACAGAACCAACCCTTTAAGCCAGCAGTGGGTTGCAGGGTGGTATGCTGCTCACTAAGGACCCATCATGGTGCAGACACACCAACACAGTCGTGAAGAAGGCATGACAACAACTCTTCACCCTCAGGAGGCTGAAAAGATTTGGCATGGGCCCTCAGATCCTCAAAATGCTATACAGCTGCACCATTGAGAGCTTCTTGACTGGCTGCATCACCACTTGGTTATGCACCTGCTTGGCGTCCGACCATAACGCGCTACAGAGGGTAATGCGTACAGCCCAGTACATCACTGGGGCTGAGCTCCCTGCCATCCAGGACCTTTATACCACTCGAGGAAGGCCGTAAAATTGTCAAAGACTCCAGCCACCCAAGAGAATGGATTACCAAGAAAAACAAAGGAAAGGAGGGGTGCTCAACAACAATGACAAAAATCATGAGAATGGCTTACCAAGAAAAACTTCCAAAAGGACTAATTCGTGGCTAGTGATACATTTATTACATACATTTTTCCATTATTAAAGTAGCTGGAGTTGAGTCAGTATGTTGGCAGCAGCCACTCAATGTTAGTGATGGCTGTTCAACAGTCTGATGGCCTTGAGATAGAAGCTGTTTTTCAGTCTCTCGGTTCCAGCTTTGATGCACCTGTACTGACCTCGCCTTCTGGATGATAGCGGGGTGAACAGGCAGAGGCTCGGGTGATGTTGTCCTTGATGATCTTTTTGGCCTTCCTGTGACATCGGGTGGTGTAGGTGTCCTGGAGAGCAGGTAGTTTGCCCCCGGTGATGCATTGTGCAGACCGCACCACCCTCTGGAGAGACTTACGGTTATGGGCGGAGCAGTTGCCGTACCAGGCGGTGATACAGCCCGACAGGATGCTCTCAATTGTGCATCTGTAAAAGTTTGTGAGTGTTTTTGGTGACAAGCCGAATTTCTTCAGCCTCCTGAGGTTGAAGAGGCGCTGCTGCGCCTTCCTCACCACGCTGTCTGTGTGGGTGAACCATTTCAGTTTGTCTGTGATGTGTACGCCGAGGAACTTAAAACTTTCCACCCTCTCCACTACTGTCCCGTCGATGTGGATAGGGGGCTGCTCCCTCTGCTGTTTCCTGAAGTCCAAGCCATAAGATTGCTGAATAGTTAATAAAATGGCCACCCTGACCCTCTTTTTAATTGCACTGACTCTCTTGCATCAGCTCTATGCACACTCACTACACTGATACTCCAACACACACACTACATACGCTCATGCATATTGACACCACACACGCACATAGACATACTTTCACATATGTTGCTGCTGCTACTCTGTTTATTATCTATCCTGATTGCCTAGTCACTTATTTATTTATTTAACTAGGCAAGTCAGTTAAGATCAAACTCTTATTTACAATGATGGCCTAGGAACAGTGGGTTAACTGCCTTGTTCAGGGGCAGAACAACAGATTTTTACCTTGTCAGCTCAGGGATTCGATTTAGCAACCTTTTGGTTACTGGCCCAACGCTCTAACCACTAGACTACCTGCCACTACCTTACCCCTGCCTACACAAACATATTACCTCAACTACCTCATATTCTTGCACGTTGTAAGTCGCTCTGGATAAGAGTGTCTGCTAAATGACGTAAATGTAAATGTACCGGCACTCCTTGTTTATAGTGTTATTTAGTGTTATTATTTCTTTTTTTCTTACTTTTTAACCCTGCATTGTTGGGAAGGGGCTAATAAGTAAGTATTTCAGGGTAAAGTCTACACCTGTTGTACTCAACGCATGTGACAAATACATTTTTATTTTATTTGAGCTACAGTATGTCAGCTAGCATCAGCCAACAGCTAAAACAGTAGAGGATTGTTCTTTTAATGTTAAGTTCTTTCAACTCAAAAGTAGTGCACTGTGTTATTTTTATTCTACTTTCAGAGGTTCTGGAGGATGTGCTTCCAAAGGTAGGGGGTGAGAAGGGAGTGGGAAGTGAGAGGGGGATATAGGGGGAGGATATGGTTGGGAGAGACAGGGAGGTAGAGGAGGAGAATGGGAAAGCGAGGGATAGTGATTGGAAATGAAGGGCTGGAGGAGAAGGAGGAAGGCAACAGAAGAGAGAGAAAGTGTGTTAGGTAGAGGAGAGCAGGGGAGATAGAGGAGTAGGAGAAAGGGGAACTGAGGGAAGGAAGAAAGGGAGGGGTAAGGAATGGAGAGAGGGAGTGTAGAAAAGAGAGGTAGTGGAGGATGAGAAAGGGAAATCGAGGAAGGGAGGGAGTGGTAATGAGGAGGCAGCAGATGTGAGTGACAGTATGATGGACTGGGAGGTGTGTGTGGGCAGTCACCAGGGAATGGTGTTTGCATGTGCATACACGTGCGTGTACAGCCTGGTATCATAGACTAGACGTAACATAGTAAACAAAAATCCTGGACACTCAAATTAGTATGATATGTTACATTTTGTATGGACAGAAGGTTACATAAGGTAAAAACTAAAGGAGGGACGGTGGTTGATTGTTATACGCCCACCCTGTCATGGACAAAGGAACTCAAAAGGTGTGATGATATAAATTAACAAAAATTTCGATCTGAATGTGCAAATAGTCAGGAATGATTTGCAAGGAAGGTGGATCTTTTTGAATATGAAAGTGGCCGAAAAAGAGATTTGGCTCATTAACCTATATGATCCAAATCAGGATGATCCATTCTTCTTTGAAAATATTTATACCAATTTATTGAACTTACAGGCAACAAATGATCAAATCATTATGGTAGGAGACTATAATACAGTGTTACGTACCTCAATGGACCGTAAAGGAAATCACCCTACAAACTATCATCACCGTGCCCTTAAGAAAATCACAAATGTTATGGACACATTAGAAATAGTGGATATTTGTAAACTAAAAACCCTGACCTAGTGAGATGTACATGGAGGAGACTTAATCAAGCTAGACATCTTGACTACTTTCTTGTCTCTTTCTTTCTTGTATCAAAGGTTAAAAAGTTTTAATAGGAGACAGAATGCGAACGGATCGTCATCTAATTGATCTTCACATAACTCTTATAGAATTTCCACGTGGACAGGGATATTGGAAATTGAATCAAAGTTTACTGGAGGACAACTTATTTTTAACTAAGACAAAATAATTTACAACTGAATTTTTCCAGTATAATATAGGTTCAGCAAATCCCAATATTGTTTGGGATACCTTTAAATGTACCTTCAGAGGTCATTCAATTCAATATTAATCAATAATAAAAAAGCAGTTTCTGGCTAAAGAGACAAGACCAACAGGGGAAATACATGAACCTATAGTACAGCTAGATATCAATAAAAACAATACTACAGAGATACAAAATAAGTTATAGGAAAAATAACAAGAACTTAAGGAACTTATTCAAGAACGATCTAATGTAATCTATTACAAAAATAGAGTAAATTCTTCCTGAATCTCCAATACAGGAACACTAACAAAAATAATTTGCAGAAACTCATTACTGAAGACGGAGTCATCTATGATTCTCCGAATTATATTTTAAAAGAGGAAGCTAAATATTTTAGGCAGATGTTCTCTTTTCCGTCTCATCCTCTCCCACTGAGTGAAGATTACGGTAAGGAATTCTTTCCAAATAATGTAAAAAATTAAAAATTAACAAATGTACAGGAAGATCAGTGCGAAGGCAAAATTACAGAGGAAGAACTTTTTGAGGCTACGAAATCCTTTCAGTCTGGAAAAACCCCAGGGCTTGATGGCATACCAGTAGAGGTATATCAAGCCTTTTTTGATTTGCTAAAAGCTCCATTGTTAGATTGTTTTAACTACTCCTATAGAAATTGTAGTCTGTCAGGTACTCAGCAGGAAGGTCTGATTTCTCTATTATTAAAACAAGACCCAGATGGCAAATATAAAGATCCAGTCTATCTAAAAAACTGGAGGCCCCTTACACTTCAATGTTCTGATGCAAAAATACTAGCCAAATGCATAGCACTCAGAATTAAAGGTTTAACCAGGTATTGTTCATCCTGATCATACAGGTTTTTTACATGGATGATACATTGGAGATAATATACTACAACTACTAGAAATAATAGAACATCATGAAACATCTAAGAAGCCAGGCCTGGTATTTATAGCAGATTTTGAAAAGGCATTTGATAAAGTGAGACTGGATTTTATTTATAAATGCCTGTATTTTTTCAATTTCAGTGATTCTCTTATAAAATGGGTAAAAATAATAATATAGCAACCCCAGGTGTAAAATAGTAAATAACGGCTACTTTTCAGAGAGTTTTGAATTGTCAAGAGGAGTTAAACAAGGGTGCCCGCTGTGACCATATCTATTCCTTATGGCCACCGAAATGCTCGTTATTAAAATCAGATCCAATAACAGCATTAGAGGATTAGAAATCCAAGGCTTAAAAAAAAGGTGGTCCATGTATCCCGATGACTCAAGTTTTATATTAAGTTCGCAAGCTAGATCCCTGCAATGTCTCATTGAAGATCTAGATAACTTTTCTGTACTCTCTGGACTAAAACCTAATTATGATAAGTGCACAATATTATGTATTGGATCTTTAAAAAATACAACTTTTACATTACCCTGCAGTTTACCTATGAAATGGGCTGATGGTGAAGTAGACATACTTGGTATTCATATCACAAAATATATAAATAAGCTCTCCACAATGAATTTCAATAGAAAACGTAAAAATAGCCAAGATCCTGCAACCATGGAGAGGTAAATACCTGTCTATTTATGGAAATATTGCCCTGATTAACTCCTTAGTCATATCTCAGTTTACTCACTTACTTATGGCGCTGCCTACTCCTGATGATTCGTTTTTCCAATCATATCAGCAAAAAATATTTCACTTTATCTGGGACGCTCAACCAGACAAATTAATGCGTGCCTATCTATATAATGATATGTGCACAATATTATGTATTGGAAAGCATATTATGTATATAAAAGCACTAAACCTCTCTCTTAAAGCTTCACTTATTCAAAGGTTTTACTTGAACCCTAAATGGTTCTCAAGTAGATTACTAAGAAAAGCTCATCCATTATTTAAAAATGGCCTTTTTAAAATGGCCTTATATTGCCTTTTTAAAATGGCCTTATGTATATATGTATATAAGGCCATTTTAAAAAGGCAATTTTTAAACAATGGATGAGCTTTTCTTAGTAATCTACTTGAGAACCATTTAGGGTTCAAGTAAAACCTTTGAATAAGTGAAGCTTTTAGAGAGAGGTTTAGTGCTTTTATATTTAATAATCTCAACCCACCCAATTCATATTCATTATATAGATAGGCACGCATTATTTGGTCTGGTTTAGCGTCCCAGATAAAGCAAAATATGTTTTGCTCATATGATTTGATAAACGAATCATCAGGAGTAGGCAGCGCCATAAGTAAGTATATATATATAAAATATAAAACATTACATTTAAAAAAGAGTTGTTCATTTGGCTCCCTGATTTGTATTCTGCCACTACTGCTTTTTTAGCTCAAAATAATGTTTTTTTTTTTACAGGTAAGTTAGAAGAAGAAAAATATATAAAAAGGGTGAATCCTCACTACAGAAACAATAAATAATGAGGAGAGTGCGATCTGGTCCACGCTGATTTTTTTTCAGTGCGTAATAAAAAAATAAAAGAATTGCAGGCCATCTAATAATTTGTCCAGGTATAAACATTGTTAATCCGCATTTCACGATCTGACATAATGGTAGCCTACCTTTTGGACTTTACATTGGATATTTGCAATTTTTCAGGGTTCTATAGATTTTTAAGCGTTTTGAGCGAAGAGCCATTTGGGAGCCAAATTAGCCGGCTCTCTTGAGAGAATGGAGCCAAATGAGCCGGGTCACCAAAAAGACTCAGAATGCCCATTAATACGTATAACACGAATGCCTAGCAACCTAAAGGTTGTGTGTTTGAATCTCAACATTAGCATTCATAACATATCATATCAAAATGATGATGGACATCCAGAAATGAATACCATACCAAATGTACATTTTGTGTCCCAGATTTTCATTTAACTATGTTACGTTTACCCCTGAGTCCAGGTTGTTGTGCATGCCTGCTTGTTCACTGTGTGCATGCATTTGTGTATGATAGGCTTTGAGGCCTTAGTACACTTACACACAATTTCCTGAGAATGTTCCAGACATCATATATTTTAAACATGCTCACTGCTCCCCTATAACAGGACCCCCGGTGCACCCCCCAAAGTCTTCCCACTTCTCCCTGCTCTCTGGGGACTCCCACAACATGTTCCTACTCTCTAGGTTCCTGTTATTGCAGTTACCTGGCTGTGTGGGATCCAGGCAGGCAGGCGGAGAATGTGACCCTCCAGATGTGAGGAAAGTAAAGAGAGAAAAACCTGCCCTGCAGTGTGTGTGGGGTGGTTCAGTGTGTGTGTGTGTAGTGGCGGCTTCCTTTACTATGATTAATTCAAGCTGGTTCTGGAGACATACAGAGTCCCAAATGGAACCATATTCCCAATTTAGTGCTGCTGTACTTTTGAACAGGGCCCATAGGCATCTAATTTTAATTTAATTGTTAATAGTTTCTGACTGTGGAGAGCAAAACACAGCATTAATTATGAACAAAATGTGCAGAATTATAATTGAACAGTTTTGAATATTAATCGTCGATTGTGACAGTCAGTTGTGTGTTTGGTAGCTGTAGCTGTGATACACTAGATACTAGGGACATCTCAGTGTGACACGTAGCCTAGCGGTTAAAAGCGTTGGGCCAGTAATTGAAAGGTTACTGGTTTGAATCCACGAGTTGACTAAGTGAAAAATCTGTCGATGTGGCGTTGAGCAAGGCGCTCAACTCTAATTTCTCTGGTTAAGAGCTTCTGCTAAAAAATTACTCAAACTAAAATTCTCACAGCAATGCTGGTATCAGTGCTTTTCTACAATAAATTACATATTTAGAAGCCTTTTTAGGAAAATTCTCTGCGACAAGAGAGTGATCAAATTAAGATAGAAACTGCACATATGAAAACTGTGTTATTATATCATTACACACACACACCCCGGGAGCTCTCTCCACCACTCATTGGCTATTCCTGTTCATATTACCCTCTTCAATCACTTGCGGAAAAACTCAGATTAATAGCAACCGTGTGAGCGATCTCTCAGGCTGCATTCAAATTGGCACCCTATTCCCTACGTAGTGAACTACTTTTGACTAGAGTCTCTAGTCAAAAGTAATGCACTATGTAGGGTATAGGATGCCATTTGGGACATAATCTCTCAGTGATTCATTAAACGAGGAATGGCATGAATAAAAAGGCAGATCTGCTCATATTGCCTCTCACATCCTATAGTATTCTGCTCCTGTCTCAGGATGGATGGATAATTAAGTATGTTGTCAAGGGCAGCGGGTAATGTCCATGTCTACAAATACATAGTTATATCAGACATGGGTTCAAATACTACTCTAAATCTTTCAAATACTTTGAGCATTTGCTCTAGCCTGCCTGGAGTTTCAGATGGGCAGGGTTTGACAGGGTTTTGGGCTTTTCAATTGGTTCCATTGCGCCAGGCAAGCTCAATCAAGAGTAGCTAATGAATTTGAAATTATTTCAAAATAGTATTTGAACCCAAAAGAGCAGTCACGTGATCTCGAAACACTCTATTGTAATGACAACAGAGACCCCCTGGAAATGGTGGAAAAAGTACCCAGTTGTCATACTTGAGTAAAAGTAAAGATTCCTTAATAGAAAATGATTCAAGTGAAAGTGAAAGTCATCCAGTAAAATACTACTGTTCTTGGGTAAAAGTCTAAAAGTATCTTGTTTTAAATGTGGTGGAAAAAGTACTAAATTGTCATTCTTGAATAAAAGTACAAAGTAAAAGTAAACGCTATACATCAAATTATATTAAGCAAACCAGACGGCACGATTGTATTGTTTTTAAAATGTACGGACAGTCAGGGGCACAGTCCAACTCTGACATAATTTACAATCCCAGTATTTGTGTTTAGTGATCAGAGGAAGTAGGGATGTCAACACATTATATTGATAGGTGCGTGACTTGGACCATATTTCTGTCCTGCCTGAGCATTTGAAATGCAATGAGTACTTTTGTGTGTTAGGAAGAATGTATGGGAGTAAAAAGTACATATTTTCTTTAGGGATGTAGTGGAGTAGAAGTAAAAGTTGACAAAATATAAATAGTAAAGTACAAATAATGAAGAAAAAAAACAACATAAGTAGTACTTAAAAGTATTTCTCCTTTGTTATTCTACACCACTGCCCCCTGTGGGGAGTTCATTGGTCGAATGTTGGAAAGGACATTCACTGCATATCATTTTGGAGGATATCATTGGTTGTAAATCTTAGCACTATTTTCTGTATTTATATAATTTTTATAAATGCTTTATTTTTTATGAGTGTGTCATAGAGATGGCCACAGTAGGTGTATGTTAAGCTCCAGTTGTTCGTATTGAGTGGTGATGAGAGAGTGGAGGGTGTGTTGTTTGTTTTTTTACACTGAGCGAAAATATAAATGCAACATGTAGTGTGTTTGGTCCCATATTTCAAGAGCTGAAATAAAATATCCCAGAAATGTTCCATACGCATAAAAAGCTTATTATGTGCACATATCTGTTACATCCCTGTTAGTGAGCATTTCTCCTTTACCAAAATAATCCATCCTTCCACCTGACAGTTGTGTGGCATATCAAGAAGCTGATTAAACAGCGTAATCATTACACAGGTGCACCTTGTGCTGGGGAGAATAAAAGGGCACTCTAAAATGTGCATTTTTGTCACACAGCACAATGCCACAGATGTCTCCTGTTTTGAGGGAGCGTGCAATTGGCATGCTGACTGCAGGAATGTCCACCAGAGCTGTTGCCAGATAATTTAATGTTCATTTCTCTACCATAAATCGCCTCCAATGTCGTTTTAGAGAATTTGGCAGTACGTCCAACTGGCCTCACAACCTCCGACCACGTGTATGGCGTCGTGTGGGCGAGTGGTTTGTCGATGTCAATGTTGTGAACAGAGCGCCCCATGGTGGCAGTGGGGTTATGGTATGGGCAGGCATAAGCAACGGACAATGAACACAATTGCATTTTATCAATGGCAATTTATATGCACAGAGATACCGTGACGAGATCCTGAGGCCCATTGTCGTGCCATTCATCCACCGTCGTCACCTCATGTTTCAGTATGATAATGCACGGCCCCATGTCGCAAGGATCTGTACGCAATTCCTGGAAGCTGAACATTTCCAAGTTTTTCCATGGCCTGCATACTCACCAGACATGTCACCCATTGAGCATGTTTGGGATGCTCTGCATCGACGTGTACGACAATGTGTTCCAGTTCCTGCCAGCTAACCTAGAGGTTAAAAGTGTTGGGCCAGTAAATGAAAGGTTGCTGGTTTGAATCCCCTAGCTGACTAGGTGAAAAATATGTTGATGTGCCCTTGAGCAAGGCACTTAACCCTAATTGCTCCTGTAAGTCGTTCTGGCTAAGAGCGTCTGCTAAATGACGTAAGTGTAAAATATCCAGCAACTTCGCACAGCCATTGAAGAGGAGTGGGACAACATTCCACAGGCCACAATCAACAGCCTGATCAACTCTATGCGAAGGAGATGTGGCACGCTACATGAGGTAAATGGGAGGGCAGAAAGTTTTAAGTTCCTCTGCGTACACATCACGGACAAACTGAAATGGTCCAACCACACAGACAGCATGGTGAAGAAGGTGCAGCAGCGCCTCTTCAAACTCAGGAGGCTGAAGAAATTCGGCTTGTCACCAAAAACACTCACAAACTTTTACAGATGCACAATCGAGAGCATCCTGTTGGGCTGTATCACCGCCTGGTACGGCAACTGCTCCGCCCATATTTGCCCAATTTGTAAGTCGCTCTGGATAAGAGCGTCTGCTAAATGACGTAAATGTAAATGTAAATAACCGTAAGGCTCTCCAGAGGGTAGTGAGGTCTGCACAACTCATTACCGGGGGCAAACTACCTGCCCTCTAGGACACCTACACCACCCGATGTCACAGGAAGGCCAAAAAGATCATCAAGGACAACAACCACCCGAGCCACTGCCTGTTCACCCCGCTATCATCCAGAAGGCAAGGTCAGTACAGGTGCATCAAAGCTGGGACCGAGAGACTGAAAAACAGCTTCTATCTCAAGGCCATCAGACTGTTAAACAGCCATCACTAACATTGAGTGGCTGCTGCCAACATACTGACTCAACTCCAGCCACTTTAATAATGGAAAAATGTATGTAATAAATGTATCACTAGCCACTTTAAACAATGCCACTTCATATAATGTTTACATACCCTACATTACTCATCACATATGTATATACTGTACTCTATACCATCTACTGCATCTTGCCATCTTGATGTAATGTATCACTAGCCACTTTAAACAATGCCACTTTTATATGTTTACATACCCTACATTACTCATCTCATATGTATATACTGTACTCTATACCATCCACTGCATCTTGCCTATGCCATTCTATACCATCACTCATTCATATATTTTTCTTATGTACATATTCTTATTCATTCCTTTACACTTGTTTGTATAAGGGAATTGTTGTGAAATTGTTAGGTTAGATTACTCGTTGGATATTACTGCATTGTCGGAACTAGAAGCACAAGCATTTTGCTACACTCGCATTAACATCTGCTAACCATGTGTATGTGACAAATACAATTTGATTTGATTTGATGATTGGATCCTGTGATGTGGTTGGCATCATTTTCTGGGACCGCTACTATCTTTCCAGTGATCCTGCTGACCAAGGCTGGGTCTGAGGAGCTGTTTGACGTAGCAGCTCTCTTAGCTGCCTATCAAGCTAGCAGGGTTTTCTTGAGGGCTTGAACGCAGCCCGTGGCACGGTTAGCCATTGTGGCTGGGACCATGGATTTTCCCAGGCTTGTGGCTGTCTAGACCCCTGCTGTTTGTTGTTGTTTTCAATCGTCTCTGCGACCTGCCTTGTCTGAAACTGAGAGGAGTAACAGCGTAACCTTCGTTGTTACAATGACAAAGACCAAAGCAGCAGGAGTACTGTTGAGTACATTGGTGTCTCTATCACAGGTGAAGGATCTTATAAACAAACAAAAAGAGTTCTACAAGCAGTTTTTGCAACAACAAGAAAATAGCTTAAAGTTTTTTGTCCAAATACTGGTGGAGTCAACCAATAAAAGAATGGACTACCTGACCAGAAAGGTCCAGGACCTGAAGAACAGTTTGTAGATCTCTCAGGGTTAGCTCAATGAGTTTAAAAACGAGAACAGCAAGATGACAGCGATCTGTAAGTCATTGAGAGATGACATCAGTTCTGTATGTGAATCCATGATAATCTGATTTATCCGTCAATGTTATCTCGAGGGACAATAAACTCGGAACAACATGGTTGTGGACGGAATTGCAGAATCTCCACATGAGACCTGGACGAAGTCTGAAGATGGACCACAGGAAGATTGAGGTTGAGCGCGCCCACAGAACTGGAACATCCACCGCTGGCCCAGGTGTCAGGCCCAGGCCAATAGTGGTCAAGTTCCTGAGGTTCAAGGACAAGGTAGCTGTTCTGGAAAGAGCCAATAACTTGAGAGGAACATATATCGTCCTCAACAAGGACTATCCTGAAGCTGTGCACCAGAAAAGGTAAGAACTGATCCCAGCCATAAAAGCTGCCAGTGTGTGGGGACATTTCTTACATCTGCTATGACTCTTGTCCACCCTCCCTCCCAAAAGCCTGGAAGGGATGAGAGAACCAAGCCTATGGGTTCAAAGCTTCAACATGCAGCACACACACACTTACACACACCAACTGATTAATGGACTGCTGATTGTATATTTTTTACTCTTGCTTTGTTTGCTCTTTTCCATATTATGTATATCTCTAATAAGCTACCCAGGAAAGGGCTGAAAATAGCCCATGTTAATATATGTAGCCTTAGAAATAAGGTTTGTGAAATCAATAACTTTCTAACATCAGATAACATGCATATATTAGCCATTTCTGAGACTAACTTAGATAATTAATTTGACGATACAGCATTAGCAATACAAGGATATAACATCTATGGAAGAGACAGGAATGCTTATGGGGGAGGTGTTGCTGCATTTTCTGTATTCTGAGCCATATCCCTGTAATGCTGCTAGAAGATGTTATGTCAAGTGTTATTGAAGTGTTGTGGTTGCAGGTTCACCTGGCACATCTAAAGCCTTGTCTTTTGGAGTGTTGCTATAGGCCACCAAGTGCTAACAGTCAGAATCTAAATAATATGTGTGAAATGCTGGATAGTTTATGTGATGTAAACAGAGGTCTACTTTCTTGGGGAACTGAATATTGACAGGTTTTCATCAATGTGTCTGCCCAAGAGGAAGCTTCTCACTGTAACCAGTGCCTTTAATCTAGTTCAGGTTATTAATAAACCTACCAGGGTGTTTACAAACACTACAGGACCAAGATCATCCACATGTATTGATCACATTTTACTAATACTGTAGAACTGTAGAACTTTCTTCTAAAGTTGTGTCCATACTCATTTGATGCAGTGATCAGAAGGACAAGGTTGCTGTTCTGGAAAGAGCCAAGAACTTGAGAGGAATGTATATCTTCCTCAATGAGGACTATCCTGAAGCTGTGCGCCAGAAGAGGGAAGAACTTTTCCCTGCCATGAAAGCTGCGCGTGGAGACATTGCTTACATCCGCTATGACTCTTGTCCACCCTCCCTCCCAAAAGCCTGGAAGGGATGAGAGAACCAAGCCTATTGGTTCAAAGCTTCAACCTGCAGCACACACACACACACACACACACTCACACATACCAAATGATTAATGGACTGCTGAATGTATATTGTGGCTATATCCAGGAAAGCCAAAGTTCCAAAAGCTGGGACTAAAATACTGTACAAAAGATCATACAAAAGATTTTGCTGTGACTCTTATATGGATGATGTAAAAAATATTTGTTTCGTCTGATGTGATTAATAAGGAGCATCCAATGCTGCACTTGATCAATTTATGAAATTGCTTCTTCCAATTATTGATAAACATGTGCCTGTTAATTAAGAAACTGACTGTTAGAACTGTTAAGGCTTAATGGATTGATTAGGAGTTGAAAAACGGTATGGTTGAAAGAGATTGCGCAAAAAGAGTGGCTAATAAGTCTGGCTGCACATCTGACTGGCTGACTTACTGCAAATTGAGAAATGATGTAACTAGACTCAACAAAAGAAGAAATCGTATTATGAAACCAAGATCAATGATATAAAGAATGATGTAAAAAACTTTGGTGTACTTTAAATAAAATGATGGGCAGAAAGACAAATTCTACTCCATCTTTCATCGAATCAGATGGCTTATTCATCATAAAATCATTTGATGTTGCCAATTATTTTGATGATTACTTCATTGGCAAAGTGGGCAAACTTAGGCAGGAAATGCCAACAATGAACATTGAGCCATGGTACTCATGTATATAAAAAATAATAATAATTAAAGAAAAGCATTACAAATTTGTGTTGTCCACCAAGATGTGTTGTCCACCAATAATTACAAACCTACTGGCATTGACAACTTAGATGGAAAGCTACTGAGGATGGTAGCTGACTCTATGGCCACTCCTATCTGTCATATCTTTAATCTGAGTCTATAGGAAGGTGTGTCCCCTCAGGCCTGGAGGGAAGCAAAAGTCATTCCGCTACCCAAGAGTGGTAAAGCGGACTTTACTGGTTCTAACAGCAGACCTATCAGGTTGCTGCCAGCTCTTAGGAAACTGTTGGAAAAAAGTGTGTTTGACCAAATACAATGCTACTTCTCTGTAAACAAATTAACAACAGACTTTCAGCATGCTTATAGAGAAGGGCACTCAACATGTATTGCACTGACACAAATGACTGAAAGAAATTGATAATAAGAAGATCGTGGGATCGTGGGTACTGTTAGATTTCAGTGCAGCCTTTGATATTATTGACCATAACCTGTTGTTGAGAAAACGTATGTGTTATTGCTTTTAAACCTCTGCCATATCGTGGATTAAGAGCTATCTATCTAATAGAACTCAAATGGTTTTCTTAAATGGAAGCTTCTCCAATGTCAAACATGTAAAGTGTGGTGTACTGCAGGGCAGCTCTCTAGGCCCTCTACTATTTTCTATTTTTACCAATGACCTGCCACTAGCATTGAACAGCAGTGTGTCCATGTATGCTGATGATTTAACCATATACCCAACAGCAACCACAGCTAATGAAGTCATTGAAACACTTAACACAAAGTTGCAGTCTGTTTTGGAATGGTTGGCCAGTAATAAACTGGTCCTGAACATTTCTAAAATGAAGAGCATCGTATTTGGTACAAATCATTCCCTAAGCTCTCGACCTGAATCTGGTAATGAATGGTGTGGCTGTTGAACATATTGAGGAGACTAAATTACTTGGTGTTACCTTAAATTGTAAACTGTCGTGGTCAAAACATCATATATATTATACAGTGCATTCAGAAAGTATTCAGATCCCTTTACTTTTTCCAAATTTTGTTACTTTACAGCCTTATTCTAAAATGGATGAAATAGTTTTTTCCCCCCTCAACAGTCTACACCCAATACCACATAATAACAAAGCAAAACCAGGTTTTTAGAAATGTTTGCTATTGTATTATTTAAAAAAACTGAAATATCACATTTACATGAGTATTCAGACCTTTTACTAGTACTTTGTTGAAGTGCCTTTGGCAGAGATTACAGCCTTATGGGGAATGACGCTACAAGCTTGGCACACCTGTATTTTGGGAGTTTCTCCCTTTCTTCTCTGCATAATCTCTCAAACTCTGTCAGGTTAAGTGGGAAGAGTTGCTGCACAGCTATTTTCAGGTCTCTCCAGAGATGTTTGATTGGGTTCAAGTCCGGGCTCTAGCTGGACCACTCAAGGACATTCAGAGACTTGTCCCGAAGCCACTCCTGCATTGTCTTGGCTATGTGCTTAGGGCCATTGTCCTTTTGGAAGGAGAACCGTCGCCCCAGTCTGAGGTCCTGAGCGCTCTAGAGCAGGTTTTCACCAAGGATCTCTCTGTACTTTGCTCCGTTCATCTTTCCCTCGATCCTGACTACTAACCCAGTCCCTGCCGCTGAAAAACATTGCCACAGCATGATACTGCCACCACCATGTTTCACCATAGGGATGGTGCCGGGTTTCCTCCAGATGTGACTCTTGGTATTCAGGTCAAAGAGTTGTTTCTCATTGTCTGAGAGTCCTTTAGGTGCCTTTTGGTAAACTCCAAGCAGGCTGTCATGGGCCTTTTACTGAGGAGTGGCTTCCGTCTGGCCACTCTACCATAAAGCCTGATTGGTGGAGTGCTGCTATAGAGATGGTTGTCCTTCTGGAAGGTTCTCCCATCTCCACAGAAGAACTCTGGAGCTCTGTCAGAGTGACCATTGTGTTCTTGGTCACCTCCCTGACTAAGGCACTTCTTACATTTACATTTTAGTCATTTAGCAGACGCTCTTATCCAGAGCGACTTACAGTAGTGAATGCATACATTTCATACAATTTCATACATATCATACATTTTTTTTTTTTTCTGTGCTGGCCCCCCGTGGGAATCGAACCCACAACCCTGGTGTTGCAAACACCATGCTCTACCAACTGAGCTACAGGGAAGGCTTCTTCCCCGATTGCTCAGTTTTGCAGGGCGGCCAGCTGTAGGAAGAGACTTGTTGGTTCCAAACTTCTGCCATTTAAGAATGATGGAGGCCACTGTGTTCTTGGGGACCTTTAATTCTGCAGAATGTTTTGGGGTACCCTTCCCCAGATCTGTGCCTTGACACAATCCTGTCTCAGAGTTCTACGGACAATTTCTTCGACTTATTTTTGCTCTGACATGCACTGTCAACTGTGGGGCCTTATATAGACAGGTGTGTGCCATCATGTCCAATCCATTGAATTTACCACAGGTGGTCTCCAATCAAGTTGTAGAAACATTTCAAGGATGATCAGTGGAAAAGGATGCACCTGAGCTCCATTTCGAGTCTCATAGCAAAGGCTCTGAAAACTGTTTTTTGTTTAAAAACTTTTATAAATTTGCAAACATTTCTAAAAACCTATTTTCATTTTGTCATTATGGGGTATTGTGTGTAGATTGATGAGGAAAAACAATTATTTTATCCATTTCAGAATAAGGCTGTAAAGTAACAAAATATGGAAAAAGTCAAGGGGTCTGAATACTTTCTGATTCAATGGTTGTAAAGATGGGGAGAGGTCTGTCCGTAAACACCAGTCTCAACGTCAACAGTGAAGAGGCAACTCCGGGATGCTGGCCTTCTAGACAGTTTCTCTGTCTAGAGTCTGTTCTTTTGCACATCTTAATCTTTTATTTTTATTGGCCTGTCTGAGATATGGCTTTTTCTTTGCAACTCTGCCTAGAAGGCCAGCATCCCGGAGTCGCCTCTTCACTGTTGACGTTGAGACTGGTGTTTTGTGGGTACTATTTAATGAAGCTGCCAGTTGAGGACTTGTGAGGCGTTTCTCAAACTAGACACTCTAATGTACTTTTCCTCTTGCTCACTTGTGCACCGGGGCCTCCCACTCCTCTTTCTATTCTGGTTAGAGCCAGTTTGCGCTGTTCTGTGAAGGGAGTAGTACACAGCGTTGTACGAGATCTTCAGTTTCTTGGAAATTTCTCGCATGGAATAGCCTTCATTTCTCAGAACAAGAATAGACTGATGAGTTTCAGAAGAAAGTTATTTGTTTCTGGCCATTTTGAGCCTGTAATCGAACCCCCAAATGCTGATGCTCCAGATACTCAACTAGTCTAAAGAAGGCCAGTTCTATTTCTTCTTTAATCAGGACAATAGTTTTCAGCTGTGTTAACATAATTGCAAAAGGGTTTTCTAATGATCAATTAGCCTTTTAAAATTATAAATATTTATTAGCTAACACAAAGTGCCATTGGAACACAGGAGTGATGGTTGCTGATAATGGGCCTCTGTACGCCTCTGTAGATATTCCATTAAAAATCATGTTTCCAGCCACAATAGTAATTTACAACATTAACAATGTCTATACTGTATTTCTGATCAATTTGATGTTATTTTAATTGACCAAAAAATATTGCTTTTCTTTCAAAAACAAGGACATTTCTAATTGACCCCAAACTTTTGAACGGTAGTGTATATATATTTGTAAACAACCGCTGGTGCACGAAATCTAAGAAAGTCTCGAGGTAGAGTATCTCATGATAAGCTGTAGACCACACTATTTACCAAGAGAGTTTTAATCTGTATTATTCGTAGCTATGACTACCGACCCGTAGCACTCACGTCTGTAGCCATGTAGTGCTTTGAAAGGCTGGCATGGCTCACATCAACACCATTATCCCAGAAATCCTAGACCCACTCCAATTTACATACCGCCCCAACAGATCCACAGATGATGCAATCTCTATTGTACTCAACACTGCCCTTTCCCACCTGCACAAAAGGAACATCTATCTGAGAATGCTGTTCATTGACTAAAGCTCAACATTCAACACCATAGTGCCCTCAAAGCTTATCACTAAGCTAAGGACCCTGGGACTAAACACCTCCCTCTGCAAATGGATCCTGGACTTCCTGACGGGCCGCCCCCAGGTGGTAAGGGTAGGTAACAACACATCTGCCACATTGATCCTCAACACGGGGGCCCCTCAGGGGTGCGTGCTCAGTCCCCTCCTGTACTCCCTGTTCACTCATGACTGCATGGCCAGGCTCAACTCCAACACCATCATCAAATTTGCTGATGACACAACAGTGATAGGCTTGATCACCAACAACTATGAGACAGCCTATAGGGAGGAGGTCAGAGACCTGGCCGTGTGGTGCGAGGACAACAACCTCTTCCTCAACGTGATCAAGACAAAGGAGATGATTGTGGACTACAGGAAAATGAGGACCGAGCACAAACCATTCTCATCGACAGGGCTGCAGCGTAGCAGGTTGAGAACTGTCCACATCACCAACAAACTATCATGGTCCAAACACACTAAGACAGTCGTGAAGAGGGCACGACAAAGCGTCCTCCCCCTCAGGAAACTAAAAGGATTTGGCATGGGTCCTCAGATCCTCAAAAGGTTCTACAGCTTCACCATCGAGAGCATCCTGACTGGTTGCATCACTGCCTGGTATTGCAACTGCTCGGCCTCCGACCACAAGGCACTACAGAGAGTAGTGCGTACGGCCCAGTACATCACTGGGGCCAAGCTTCCCGCCATCCAGGACCTCTATACCAGGCGGTGTCAGAGAAAGGCCCCAAAAATTGTCAAAGACTCCAGCCACCCTTGTCATATACTGTTCTCTCTGCTACTGCACGGCAAGCGGTACCAAAGCGCCAAGTCTATGCCCAAAAGGCTTCTTAACAGCTTCTACCCCCAAGCAATAAGACTCCTGAACAGCTAATCAAAGGGCTACCCAGACCCCTCTTTATGCTGCTGCTACTCTCTGTTATTATCTATGCAGTGTCACTTTAATAACTCTACCTACATGTACATATTACCGGTGCCCCAGCACATTGACTCCGTACTGGTACCCCCTGAATATAACCTCGCAATTGCTATTTTTATTTTACTGCTGCTGTTTAATTATTATAATTTTTTTTAAATGTACTTAACTATTTTTTACTTAACATATTTTTCTTCTTAACTTTTTAAAGCATTGTTGGTTAAGGGCTTGTAAGTAAGCATTTCACTGTAAGGTCTACACCAGTTGTATTCGACGCGTGTGACAAATACAATTTTATTTGATTTGAATATACTGTACATTATCACATAAATATTCACATCAATACATGAAAATCAATACATAATCATAGAAAACAAACACATTCTTCAGGTAAAAGGTCCTCAGTAGCTAGGTTTCCATACAATTGGCAACAGATTTTCATGTGAATATTCTAAAATCTGCATAAAAACAATATGCACAGAGATGTGTTTCCATCAAATTGGCTTTTAGTGGATAAAAGGCTGTACATGATGACGTAGTGCACATAAAATTGTTTTTGGGGTTAAATACCATGTTCCAAATAAATAATACAAGTTAAATGGGTTTACATCGCATTTTGCATTGGCACAACAAATGTTGCGTTATATAGCGATTGTGCCCACTCTGGTCTTGGCACGTGCGCTATAGCCAACAGCTCGCAGATACAGTGTGGGTAGTGTATATACATTAAGAGATTATTATGTGTAAAGGGCAACCAAGCATCGATTATTATGTCACCAGAATATGACCCTGGATATTTATTGGAAAGGAGCATCAAGCTCATCACAGTGCACTCTCACCACCCTGTGAAGTTCATCATAACTTATTTAATCTGTAGCCTAATAAACTGTATGCTTTCCTGAGCTGTAGTGAGAGGACCACACAACATATCATTGCGTGACTCTAAATGGACTTTTATATGATGGTTTTTATATCAATATTTACATTTTACAGACACAAAAAGATCCCACCTTGTCTAGTGTATTTAGTTTTGTCGATATTTGGAAAGTTTAACGTCAAATGTGCTGTTTCCATCAAGCTTGTCATGACATTTTTTATCAGACATGTACTTTACTCCCGAGTGGCGCAGTGGTCTAAGGCACTGCATCTCAGTGCTAGAGGTGGCACTACAGACCTTGGTTAGATTCCAGGCTGTATCCCAACCGGCCGTGATTGGGAGTCCCATAGGGAGGCGCACAATTGGCCCAGTGTCGTCTGGGTTAGGGTTTGGCCAGGGTAGGCCATCATTGTAAATAAGAATTTGTTCTTAACTGACTTGCCTAGTTAAATAAAGGTTAAATAAAATTGCTTGTATAAAAAGGTTGGATTGAAGCCTGGTTAATCAGCCTTTTGAATTGCCCTAGAGGCACTAATTCATCAAACTTTATAGAGCCTTGGAGATCATTCCACAAGTAAGGTGCAACAAAAACTAAAAGCAGATTTACCTAACTCAGTGGAGATGGAAGGGATCTCCAGAGTTAGCCATCTCTGAGACTGGGTCTGGTATATCCTACGTCTGTAATTTAACACTTAAGTAAGTTTATGCAGGAGGGTTTTAAACACAAAAAGATGTGTTGCAATGCAACAATCTACGAGACTTCAGAGGGTCAGCCTGCTTTCTGATACAGAATGCAGTGATGTGTACAGATCCTATCGCCCGTAATAAAGTGTATTGCGTTATGATAAACTGCGTCCAATGGCGTCAATACAGTGGCAGCTGCATTCATATAGATAATATATCACAAATTGACTTCAATTTAAATTCTTCATTTCTTAACTAACTCATCAACATGCTTTTTGAAAGATAAGCGGGGACACGATCAATGAGGGCACCATCCAATGTGCATATGCATTAATCATCAGATACAATTGTACGTGATTTGGAGAATAACATATGCTTGGATTTACCTGCATTAAATACCAATTTCAGTTCAACAAAGGCATTGAAGGCAGATTGAAGCTCCGATAGAGCCAGTGTCATCTGCATACAGGTGCATGTAAAAAAATGCAGATAGTGTCACGCGGAGCGGAACAGGTGAACCCAAGAGCAGACTCAGACGAGGAGACTGGGATGAGGTAACCATGGTATTTATTGAAACACGGGGGGAAGATTGAGTGTAGGCCAGGGGAAGCTCGGTCGGGTAGCCGGACACCAGGTGCTGAAGCGAGAGGTGTTGGGACAGGGTAAGCAGGTCCGGAGGGGAATCCAAGAGAGCGTAGAGTGGGGAATCCAGGATAGAGTAGCAGGACTGAGGAGAAGTCTGACTGGAGACGGGGACCAGAGCGGGCAGAATGAGCAGAGATTACGATCTGGCAGTGTGGAAGTGGCAGGACTGAGTATTTGTAGAGGTCTTGATTATGGAACAGGTTGCAGCTGGTGGGGATCTGCTCTGACTCCTGCACACCTGTTTCCGCCCACACAATCACACACACACACACACACACACACACACACACACACACACACACACACACACACACACACACACACACACAGAGAGAGAGAGAAAGAGGGAGAGAGCACTGGGGGAGTGGCGGCAGGTCAAGGAGACACAGGATGAGCACTAGAAGGTGTGGAGCAGATGTGACAGATAGACCAACATTGTTTATATAGAGAAGACAGTAAAAAGTACAGGACCTAAACTCGATCCCTGTGGGACACCTTTTGTAATATCAAGGAAATCTGACTTAACACCATCAGAAGAAACACATTTTGTCTTGTCGGTCAAGTAATTTTCGAACCAATTACATGACGCCTGATCCATATCGATAACAGACCATATTTGAATCAATAAAGAGTGATCAACAGTATCGAAAGCCTTCGATAGGTCAATAAAGAGGGCAGCACAGTGCTTATTCCTATCCATACCCTTTACCACATCATTAAACACCAAGGTGTGTGTGGGTGTGTGGGTGGATGGGTGTTTGTTCTATGGTGGTAAGTAACACTGACCTAGCAGGAAGGTCAGGAACTATTGATTTCTACCTCCACTACAATGAGGTAGGTAGAGTGGTAGAGCAGAGCTGCACGAACTCACACACACACTACAATGAGAATACAAAGCTACATGCTTCAATTCACTCGATGCAAGAGATACCAGAGCTGTGTTTCATTCAGTGATGAGGGCTGAATGGTTCTTCCTTCTTGTTGGCTACTCATGTGGACCTTTTCTTTGCGTTCCTAACTACAAAGATGAATTTCCTTTGCACACCTGTTTCCAATATTCAGACATGATGCAGAAACATAATTGAAAAGCTTTGTCTGTGATTGCAGACAAAATATAGTCACAACCGTATATTACAGTGGAGCCTCCATGATGACATTCCACCTGAGTGCTTTCACCTAGCTAATCCTATCAGTTCAGCAATCACTTTGAAGGAGAAACTATATACAAAATGGAATGATACAGTTGGACAATACAGTATCTGGACCTACAGTACAGTACAGTACAGACAGAAGCACACACACGCTTAGCTTATGGTAGTCCATTGTATCCGATGATGACTTCCACTTCTGAGTTTACAGTAAATTCTTTGGTGGCTGTAGAGTCCAATCAGAGATTTATTGCAGATGGGGCATGTGTAGTCTGTGTTGGCGTGGGCAGGCATGGTTGTATGTCTCCTGAGCTTTTTATCTGTCTCTTTGTGCTCCTCTCTTGAGACATTCTAATGACATGGCTGAGCCAGTGCAGTTAGTGTTGGGTGACCATGGCCTCCATACTCTTGCAGCTGGTCTTAGCAAGCATTTCTGTATGGGGCACACGGTCGCGCCAGGTGATTCCCAGTTTGCGCTGCAGGCTTCCTATGTGGAATTGCTCGAGCTGCTTGATGTGGCGACTGTAGGTGACCCAGCTGTAAAAATGTGTGGTGATGCAGACGGCTTGATAAATGGCGACTTTGGTGTGGAGGTGGAGATCCCTGTTTTGGAAGACCATGTGTCTGAGTTTCCCAAAGTCAGCTGAGGCTTGCTTGATCCTGTTTTGAATTTTGGGGTTGATGCTGCAGTCTTCCGAGCGGATGCTGCCCAGGTATTTGAATGACCGGACTATTGCCAGTGATTTGTGTTCAATGGTGAAGACAGGTATGGCGGGTGGAGGGCTGGATCTCCATTGGCAGACAACCTCTGTCTTGGTGGTGTTGATAGACAGTCCCATCCTGCTATAGACCCTCACAGCCGTTACAAGGATGGACTGAAGGTCCTTCGGCGTGTGGGCCACAAGGGCACAGTCATCAGCATACTGCAGCTCAAGAACCCACTTCGTTGAAACCTAGGTGGTTCCTTGGAGCCTGATGTTGAGTAGGTTTCCATCCAGCTTGATATCCACTGCAACCCAGCTGCTGTCCTCAAGCTCCATTTGGAGAAGCTGGGTGACACATAGGAGGAAGAATTAAAGATTACAGGTGCCAGCACGCACCCCTGCGGCACACCAATGCCTACTCCAAAGGGCATTGACTCCTGCCCTTCTATGTCCACCCGAGCCATCATCCCATTATGCAACTGGCAAAGGATGTTGACAAATTTGTCTGGACAGCGAAATTTGGTAGAATGCCCCATAGTAGTTCCCTGCTCACAGTGTCGAAGGCCTTGAAGAGGTCAACAAAGGCCATGAAAAGGTCCTGAAGTTGTTCACAACACTTCTCCTGGAGTGGCTGTACCGTGAATATAATGTCGACAATACTCCTGTTCTTTCTGAAGCAGCATTTGTCACACCCTGATCTGTTTCACCTGTCTTTGTGCTTGTCTCCACCCTCATTATCCCCTGTGTATCTATACCTGCGTTTTCTGTTTGTCTGTTGCCAGTTTGTCTTGTCTCGTCAAGCCTTTTCTGTACTCCTGTTCTCTTTAGTCCCTGTTTTCTAGTTCTTCTGGTTTTGACCATTCTGCCTGCCCTGACCCTGATCCTGCCTGCAGTTATGTACCGTTTGACACTGCCTTGGATTACAAACCTCTGCCTGCCCTAACCCGGAGCCTGCCTGCCGACCTGTACCTTACGGACTCTGCCCTGGATTACCAACCTCTGCCTGCCCTTGTCGTTTGCCTGCCCCCTGTTTTGTAAATAAACTTCTGTGATTCGAACTGTCTGCATCTGGGCCTTATCCTGAGTTCTGATAGCATTGTGACTCTGGCAGCAGTTCCTCTGTGATGTTATTCACCAGTCGGTGTAGCATCACCTTGGCCAGGACCTTGTAAGCAACAGCCAGAACGGATATCCCAAATCAAATCAAATCAAATTTTGTTGGTCACATGAACATGGTTAGTAGATGTTATTGTGAGTGTAGCGAAATGCTTGTAATTCTAGTTCCGACAGTGCAGCAATATGTAACAAGTAATCTAACAATTCCACAGCAACTACCTAATACACACAAATCTAAGTAATGGAATGGAATAAGAATATATATAAATATATGGATGAGCAATGACAGAGCGGCATAGGCAAGATGCAATAGATGGTATAAAATGCAGTATATACATATGAGATGAGTAATGCAAGATATGTAAACATTATTAAAGGGACTAGTGATCCATTTATTAAAGTGCCCAATCTTGCCTTCTGGATGGTAGTGGGGTGAACAGGCAGTGGCTCGGGTGGTTGTTGTCCTTGATGATCTGTTGCCGCAGATGGACTTGTCACCCTTGTTCTTATAGATGGTGACAATGTTTGCATCCTTTTGGGGGACGATCTCCCTGTCCCAAACCTCAGTGATGTACCGGTGGAGCATTCTGGTGCAGAAGTAACCTCCCTTTTTAAGTAGCTCTGCCGCGATGCTGTCAGCTCCAGGAGTTGTATTGTTCTTGAGGGAATGGAAAGCTGATAACACCTCTTGCAAGGTTGGCTAATGGTTGAGGTCTGGAATGGGTGGACAAACAGGCAGTTCTTCCAGGAGGAAGTGGTCTGTTGGAGAGGGCTGGTTGAATAGTGCTTCAAAATGGTCAGCCCACCTCAACAGGATCTGGTTTTGGTCCTTCAAGAGAGTCTGACCATCAGCTGTTTTCATGGCGGTAATGTAGCGACCATAGATAGGTTTAACTGAGTTGTATAAATTGTGCATCTTGTTTTTGTTGCGATAAATTTGGATTTCCTAAGACTTATTCCTCTACCATTCGTTCTGCAGAGCATGCAAGGTTGTGCGCTTTGTGCATGTTGTCTAGTAAAGTTGTGATGGTGTGCGAGTTCCCATCTAACCAGTCCTGATGTTTCCTAACTCTGTAGCCAATGGAGTGGGCCGCTGCCTGACAGAGCACAGAGATGCCCACTTCTGTTCCATGGGGTCCTCTGAGCTCAGAATGGGCTCAATCTTATTCAGCCTTGCAGCGAGAGAGCGATGAAACTCGTCCCTTACTGCAGCTTTCTCAAGCCAGGTACAGTACAAATGCCTCTTACTGGACTTCTGCAGGCATTGGGGGGATGTATTGTCACCTGGAGTTGAACCAGTATCCTACGGTGATCTGTCCAGCATTCTGCACTCCTCATGGCACGTGTCAACAGGACGTCATTGGTGTCAGAATTTCTCACTATGACGTAGTCGATCAGGTGCCAGTGTTTGGAGCATGGGTGCATCCATGATGTTTTGTTCTTGTTCTTCTGCTGGAACAAGGTGTTAGTGATGATGAGATCATGCTCGGCACATACAGTTAGCAGTCTCATGCCGTTCACATTGACCTGGCCAACACCATGCCTACCCAGCACTCTGCTCCATATCCTGTTGTTCTGTTCAACACTAGCATTGAAGTCACCCAGCAGAAATATCTTGTAATTCCTGGGGATATGGTGAAGGGCCTCATCTAGTAGAGCAGTCCTTTGCCTCATTTTCAGATGGTAACATTGGTGTTTATGCACTGAGATGTGTAGGATAGCGCTTTTTAGCTAGGGGGATACTATAAGGGCACAAGGCGAGGCCTAGATGCAGACACAGGAGGCAGATGGTTAGAGTCTTTGTAGTTTATTTATAATCCAAAAGGAGTAGGCAAGAGAATGGTCGTGGACAGGCAAAAGGTCAAAACCAGAATCCAAGAGGTTAAGAGTGGCAGACAGGCTCGATGTCAGGGCAGGCAGAAGGGTCATCCAGGCAGGTACGGAATTCAGAAAAAACAGGCAAGGGTCAAAATCGGGAAGACTAGAAAAAGAGAATAGAAAACAGGAGCACGGGAAAACACGCTGGTTGACTTGAAAACATACAAGATGAACTGGCACAGAGAGACAGGAAACACTGGGATAAATACACTGGGGAAAATAAGTGGCACCTGGAGGAGGTGGAGACAATAACAAGAACAGGTGAAACAGATCAGGGCGTGACAGATATGGAGAGACATGAGTCTTTCACTTATGCCGACAGGTGTTTCGGTAACCTTTCAGAAGAAGGTGTAGCCTTCTCCCTCCTCTTTCAGGGAACCTTCATCCAGGAACCTGGTCTCAATCAGGGCAGCAATGTCAATGTTTTAGCGCCTTAGTTTTGCAGCAATCAATGTGGTTCTCTGATCGGGTCTATCGTTATTATTGTCAGTGTTCAAAAGAGTTCTGATGTTTCATGTCGCCAGTTTCAGGGGAATTATTTTCTTTATCATTTTTCGACTGTTGAGTGGAACTCCCGATAGGTGCGGTAGCCTATCCAGGAAGGAGTAAGTGGCCAATTTTTAGGCCTCTTCCCGGCTGTGGTGAGCAGCGCGGCTCCTAAATAGTCACACAGTCACACAGGGGTCTCCCGAGAGCAGCTGCCACTCAAGTCCCAACTGCTGGCGACCATAATATCCCTGTGCCGCTGGCATGCAGGGGTCTAATTAAGGGCTCCCAGTGCATTCACTCTTGTCCCCTTCACCAGACACCCCAACGCCACCAGGCTTAAGTCCGGATTCCGGTTAATGGCTTCACCGAGGTCGGATGTGGATACCTACGCAAAGGAAGTTATTTAAAGTGCCGCTGACGGTGCGCAATCCCCAAAAGCACTACTTCGCTGTAGGAAGGTGGATTCCAGTGGCAAGGGAGGAAACCCAGGATGACCAGTGACCAGCATCTTCCACAGCTGCAGGAGGCTGCCGGATCCCCAGGCTGTCGGCGTCTGCCTACAGCGCCGACAGCATGCTGCATTTCTCTCAGGGTGAGCTCCCCTAACCTTTGTCGTACCAGACTAACCCACAAGGCAGCGGGGCAGTGGTTGATGACTGCCAGGGCGTGTCCACACAGAGGTGGGCCTATACAGACGCATCTCTGGGACCCACTGCTGCTCTGAGATCCCCTGCCGGTTCGCCTGGAGTTTCAAGACAACCAGTTAAGTTGTGCTGCCATGAGGAGGTTGGACAGGCGTACACACACAGTACAGAAACCCATGTTCTCTGCTCCACTGAGGTGGGAGTGAAAGTGGAGCAGGGCAGAGTGAGTTTTAATGTGCAGGGCTGCTGTGAAATATAATTTATATCCATTTAATCTGTCTCTCTCTACCCCTCCCTCTCTACTGTGTGTGTGTGTGTGTCACTTTCAAGCTAATTCTGCCACTGTCACATCCCATCGTCACTTACCTGGCAAACGAGCGGCGGTAGAGACACTGGCCTGATGGCCAACATTCACACACATTTAACAGCAGCCGTAATGTTTGGCAGACATCAATCCGAAGTAATATGCTGGATTAATACGCTGAGATGATTTTCTACACAAATGGTTTGGTTTGATGGCATGGTGTGCGTGTGCTGGTACGTGTGCGCATGTGCGTGTATGAAGGGGTTTTATCCAAAGTATCTCTGAGGAAGTGTCTCTTTGGCCCGTAAAACAAGCTTTTACTCAACATCCAAATTGAATTACGCTCCGCTACACCATAAATTGTAAATTTGAAAAATATGGGGAAAGATTAGCAGCCAGATACTGTATTTGCAGCAGTTGAAGATTTAGTAAGCTAACATTCAGGACTTCAGGATATGACTAGACTATAACGTGACAGAAACTGTAGTCTAGCGTAGCCAGCAATTGTTTAGATTGATAGATAGAGTATGGGTAGGGGCCAGGAGTTTTTCTAGGTCATGTGATCTGCCCAGGAAAAAGTAGAGGGTTAATACCTAAGTCAGCTGGTCATGAAAAAGTCTTGGCCCTACGTATAGGAGCTAAAGATGCACATTTGCAACAAATTGACAAATGGAAAACTGCCAGATAAATATCAGAAGGAACAGGGGAGAATCACACTACTGCTCTCCAATTCTTTTATCACTGTGATGAAACAACGTTCCTGGCATGCTGTGCCTCCTTCAGGGTTGTTCAACCTGATTAAGTGTATTTGGACATATGGTGAATGTTTTATGGAATTCCATGCAACAGGATCGAATGTGATTTCCACTTGCATCAGTATTTCAACCAGTGTAAATGGATTATGACTGTACTGAGAAGGTATGTGTCCCAAATGACACTCTATTTCTAGTATACAGTATAATGCACTACTTTTTACCAGAGCCCTGTGAGCCCTGGTCAAAAATAGTGCACTGAATAGGGAATAGTGTGCCATTTGGGACACACTTAAAAGCATTAATAATCAAGCAGAATCCCACAGAATAAGCTTCTCCCTGTTGTGCAGTGGACTGTGACAGCACGAAACAGAGATGGAGATGGAATGAATGGTGAGAAGTGCTTATGAAATATGGATATGAGAGAGATGAGAGAAGAGGACTGTGGAAGTTGACACTCAACTACACAGTCAGAAGTTTGTGTTTAATGACAAAATCCTCAAATTTGACTTGAAGTTACTTAATGAAGAAATCTCACCCCTTCACTTTAGCCTCAAAGCAAAGCTAATTCATGGACCTTGGCGTACAGAATGTGTTACTCATCTATTCATTTTGTAAGCTTTTCATTCATAAACGAGTGTGAGTGTGTGTTTCCCAGGTCCCCACAGGGCTATTTTAGGTTTAGGGTTTAGGGGTTAGGGGTTAGGGTTTAAGGTTTATGGGTTAGGGGTTAGGGGTTGGGGTTAGGGGTTAGGGTTAGGGTTTGGGGTTAGCGTTAGGGGTTAGGGTTAGGGATTGGGTTAGGAGTTCGGAGTTAGGGTTAGGGGTTAGGGAAAATAGGATTTTGAATAGAAATACATTTTAGGTCCACACAAGGATAGCAATACCAAACGTGTGTGTGTGTGGCAGGAAGTGAACAACTTGTGAATAGTTCATATTTCCTCTAACTAAGGAAACGTATGCATGGTTAGACCGCTGCAGGCGTAGCTATTCAAGGAGAAACAACAGCTATGAATAGAGAGTTGGTGTTTACTCCTACCACATTCAACCCTCTTACTATCTCTTCCTTACACATCTGATGATGCAGAAGACACATCACACAAACCAGCTCCAAGGGAACGAAAAGGTGCCTTAATAAATACAGTAATGTTGTTGTTGACTGAGATGTGAGGGTTTATATTGACATTCAGTGCTTACGATGCAACACTTTACGCTTGGTTCGCTGTGTGCACTGTAGGCTCGTTAGGTCTACTCAATCACTAATTTTGTAGCCAGCCGTACGGCAGTACTTAGCTGTGCGTGGTAACTGCAGATAGCATGACATTCTCTATCCAATCGGTTGCTAAATAATAACAGTGCAGTTACAGAAGTAATTATAATTAAGCATTAAGGAACAAGGGAGTGTGGTATATGGCCAATATACCACGGCTAAGGGCTGTTCAAAAGAACTGTCTGAAAGCCGTGGTATATGAGACCGTATACCACGGGTATGTTCAAAAGAACAGCCCTTAGCCGTGGTATATTGGCCATATACCACGAACCCCCAATGTGCCTTATTGCTATTATAAACTGGTTACCAACGTAATTAGAACAGTAAAAAGTTATTTTTTGTCATACCCGTGGTATACGGTCTCATATACCACGGCTTTCAGCCAGTCAACATTCAGGGATCAAACCACCCAGTTTATAACATTGAATATACAATTCCCTATATTGACATGGTATCTCTGCAACTTAATGTAAAGCGTGGCTGGATTCTGTAATACGTCTCTAACAAGCTTCTCTATAACAAGACAAAAGTATAATGAAGACTGATTGAACATAAGTGTTGCCATTGTGGAGGAAAAAGAGGCATTTGTATGAATCCTCAAGCCCAGCTGAAGACCAGCATCATCAGTGTTAGCTATAGTGGTGAGAGTAGCACGCTATCAATGGCCTGTCTCTCACGCTCTCTCTCTCTCTCCCTCTTTCTTTCTCTCTCTCGCTTGCCCCCCGCCCCCCGCCCCATCTCTCTCTCCCTCTCTGGCGTTCAGCATCAAAGACTGCCCGGAGGCCATTGTTTCTAATATTGTCTCAGAGTCTGTGTTTTTCACAAAACTACTGATGCATGAGTGCTCTGGAAAAACAAGGAAGAAACATCAAAAGTGCGTTTAAATCGTGGGATCATCAGACCACAACTAAATGCTTCCACCTGAATCCTGATCATTGTGGTAGTAGTAGAGCCTCCACTTGACTGGACAAGATGCATTGCAATTGGCTTGTTTTGTTTTCATACTTGAAATCTGCCAGACTGTTTAATATTCCTTTCAAAACAAAGGACCATTAACAATGCGAAGGATCATGCTGATTTAGAGGATAGAGGGATGTAGAAGGACAATACTGATCTTCTCTGTGAAACTGACAGACGCGTGCACAACCCCCCACCTAAGTATTATATAAACTGTGGTCTGGTTGAGTTACTCTCTCTGCAGGGAAGTGTAAACAGCTGCAGTGTCAGGACATAGCACACTGCCAGGGGCCTCGGGCTCTGTGACATCATCACTGCCTGACACACAACACGGTGACAGGGGCCATCTTACCATCTTACGTAGAACAGGGAGAATGTCTGATGTTGCTCGGAACTCACTGCTGTATTTTTGCATGGTTCCTTGTGTTGAAATGTGTGTGGTTTCAGATTATTATGTAACCTGGTGGAGGGTGTGTAGGCCTGTTTTTTTGCTAGAATAAGGCAATGCTTCTAAATGTTCTTTGTCATATTGTCCTTTTATTTGGAACCTTTTAGCCTCTTTTCCCTCTTTTTAGTGTCACCCTGTCAAGGCTGTGGGTAACTGGTGAAAGGAGTCCGGCGCAGGAGAGCTGAGATGTGTGGACAAGGTATTTAATTCAAGAAAACACCAGTATAAACACAATACTATGGTGCTGGAAAAATACCGGTACCACGAAATAAACGTGCGTAAAAACCCGGTAACAATATTCCAGCCGTCAGATACAGCCTTACAAAAAAACAAACACACACACAAACATGGGGGAAACCAGAAGGTTAAATAAATAGACATGTAATGAGGGAATTGAAACCAGGTGTGAAAAAACCAAAGACAAAACAAATGGAAAATGAAAAGTGGATCGGTGATGGCTAGAAGGCAGGTGACGTCGACCGCCGATCGCCGCTCGAACAAGGAGAGGGACCGACTCCGGAGGAAGTCATGACACACCCTTCATGCACTCAGGACACACACACAGATAGAGCCAGCTCTAGCAACTAAGCCCTAGCTGCCCGTGGCCACTGAGTGTACAAAACATGCTCTTTCCATGACAGACTGACCAGGTGAAAGCTATGATCCCTTATTGATGTCACTTGTTAAATCCACTTCAGGAGATGAAAGGGAGAAGACAGGTTAATGAAGAAGGATTATTATGCCTTGAGACATGGATTGTGTATGTCAGCCATTCAGAGGGAGAATGGGCAAGTCAAAATATTAAAGTGCCTTTGAACGGGGTATGGTATTAAGCACCAGGCACACTGGTTTGAGTGTGTCAAGAACTGCAACGCTGCTGGGTTTTCCACGCGCAACAGTTTCCTGTGTGTATCAAGAATGGTCCACCACTCTAAGGACATCCAGCCAACATGCCACAAATGTGGGAAGCTTTGGAGTAAACAGGGGCCAGCATCCCTGTGGAACGCTTTCGACACCTTGTAGAGTCCGTGCCCCGACGAATTGAGGCTATTCTGAGGGCAAAAGAGAGGTGGGGAGGACTCAGTCGGGGGCACAACTTGGCAGTTTACCTCTTGTTCTGTCTGTCACTGACAGTCACTCAATTAGACCATTTCAAGTAAACCATTTTAGATTGTTAAGTTAGTCTGCGTACTGACAGGGCACGCAGGGCACGTGCCCAGGGGGCCCCCATTTGATTTTGTTTGTCCCTCTGACTCCGATATCGTATTAACTTGGCATGAGTAAGGGCAAAATGTGTAGAATTGCAGGAAATTTGCTTCAAAATTTTGCTTAGGGACCCCAAAAGGCTAGGTCCGGCTCTGCGCACACACACATTCTGGTCAGACAGTGTCATTAGTAACAGTTTCATCACAGCCCAGCCTCCTTCTCTGCTCTGGGTTGGTGGCCTGGTTTCTGTTGCAGTGCTCTGGGTGTGTCTCCAATCCACACTGCCTAGTAGCTGCCACATCTAGATGCTGATTTATTCAAATGAGCTGGCAGTGGCTTGTGGGTCCATTGCCGGGATACGGAGGAGAGGACGGCAAGGAGAGACGTTTATCAGGACACCAATCAGAACACAATGTTTCGGAGAGGGGTTGAAGCTATTGATAAATCATTCTGAATATACAGTTTAATCAGAACACAATGTTTCGGAGAGGGGTTGAAGCAATTGATAAATCATTCTGAATATACAGTTTATGTGTTAAATTCATAATCAGAATTTTTAGTAACGTATAATAATAATAGAAATGATATATGCCATTTAGCAGAAGTCCATTACACTGCCGCTGTTGTCTTTAGCCTCAGCGCCAGTCTGTTCCGTAACCTAGACAATTTGCTATCATTATCTTGGTTGGTTCAACACAAATTTGGCTTGGCAATATCGAGATATTTTTAAGCTTTGGAAAATCTGACCGTTTTGTGTCATTGTTGTGTTTGGACCGAATGTTATGAGTGAGTTATGATGTTAACTTTCTCTTCAGGTGCAGTGTCATGCCGTTCTGTGTGTATTTCCTCATAACAGTCATCAAATCCAGATGTGTGGAATTGAGTTGGGCCTCCTCCCTCTTCCTCTCCAGATCTGCACCAGGGGTTTAGCATCAGATTAGTAGCAGAACCTGGCCCTCAAGGTTTTCAGATGTTGCACTGGCCCCTCTTCCTAAGATAAAACAACAGTCCCTCTTCCCAAGAGGGATATATACAGTACCAGTCAAAAGTTGGACATACCTACTCATTCCAGGGTTTTTCTTTAACTTTACAGTTTTCTACATTGTAGAATAATAGTGAAGACATCAAAATGATGAAATAACACATATGGAATCATGTAGTAACCAAAAAATTGTTAAACAAATCAAAATATATTTTATATTTGCGATTCTTCAAAGTAGCCATGCTTTGCCTTGATGACAGCTTTGCACACTCTTGGCATTCTCTCAACCAGCTTCATGAGGTAGTCACCTGGAATACTTTTTTTGTTACTACATGATTCCATATGTGTTATTTCATAGTTTTGATGTCTTCACTATTATTCTACAATGTAGAAAATAGTAAAAAATTAAGAAAAACCCTTGAATGAGTAGGTGTGTCCAACTTTTGACTGGTACTGTATATATCCATCTCTCCCCTCTGTCCTTCAGTCAGCAGAAACAGGACCTCCTTGGTCTGGTTTGTGTTTCTGATATAATCGTTAATAAATGAAAGCTCTTATATCATATGCCCTGAGGCTGGGGCTGTTCCTGGGCTAAGGCTGGCAAAGACTTCACATATGGCAGGACAGCAAAGAGACTGTGACAGTCCCCCTGAGAGAGAGTAGTCGGAGAGAGAGGGGAGAGCGGGGAAGTTAAAGAGAGAGAGAGTGAAAAACAGCTCTCCCCACCAGCAAATGGGTTTCCTGACCGAATAGATTGCCCTTGACACACACTGTCCTTGTGTTGGTCAAAAACGCTTACATTGACTCTAATGGGGGACAAGCGTGTGCGACCTGTCGAAGGTTGTACTAGTAATTATGCCACTTAGGAGTATTTTACATGCAAGGTTGTATCGGCAAAAACAGACACGAGGGGCATTCCAATATGATGTTCCTTTGCATTTCATTACCCCTTCACCTTCTGTTGTCAGAAGAGAAAATATAAATCTCCTGTTCTCTTACATTTTAGTCATATAGCGGACGCTCTATCCAGAGTGACTTACAGGAGTAATTAGGGTTAAGTGCCTTGCTCAAGGACACATCAACAGATTTTTCACCTAGTTGGCTCGGGGATTCAAACCAGCAACCTTTCATTTACTGGCCTAATGCTCTTAACTGCCACCCTCTTCTCTCACCGTGAAACCTTCATGTCTACAATGACCTAGTAGAACTGGGTAGAACAAATAGAACAATTGGAACTGTTGTCTGGATTTTAGTCCATTCATACTGTCTGCCTTTGCTTTTTATTTGTCTCTTGGACAGGCCGTCATTGCAGATGGGCATGAGTTCTCTTTGTCCAATGTTTGAAATGTCTGCCCTGTACATGTATACAGACTGTCCTCAAGAGGAAAATAGTCATTGAGTAAGATAATTGTACTGTTATAACCCTATCAAGACTTAAGTAGTAGCATTATCACTACCTTCATCATTACCATTATCCTTTATCCTCATCATCCTCCTCCAACTGCTCTGTGGAAAAGAAAGAAACGTGGGAGAGAGAGATAAAGCGAGGTAGACAGACAATGAGAGAGAAAAAGAGACAGACAGACAGACAGACAGACAGACAGACAGACAGACAGACAGACAGACAGACAGACAGACAGACAGACAGACAGACAGACAGAGAAAAAGCAAGAAAAAGCAAGTGTGTTTTGTGTAAGTCAGAGAAAGAGAAAGAAACAGAGATTGAGAGAAACAGAATGAGAGATAGAGTTTTGTGTTGAGCCCTAACCAGCAGGGAGCTCTCTCTGAGGCTAACAATGTGAGCAGATGTAAGCAGGAGGACTCTGCCAGAGAGAGAGAGAGAGAATGCATCCCAAATGGCACCCTATTCCCTATATAGTGCACTACTTTTGACCAGGACCCAAAGGGTGTAGGGTGCCATTTGGAACGTAGACGAGAGAGAGGGCTGATGTAACAGTTTGCTGGGCAAAGGTGTTTCTGGTGCTCATTTCATTCGCTCCATGCAAGCTGTGAGCTATTGTCAGGGGAGACTTAAAGGTCCAATGCAGCTGTTTTTATCTCAATATCAAATCATTTCTGGGTAACAATTATGTACTGCTGCTTTTTTGACACCACACTCCACAAAGCAAGTCCTGCAGGCTCTAGTTTTGTCATGTTTTGATTATTGTCCAGTCGTGTGGTTGAGTGCTGCAAGGAAATACCTAGTTAAGCTGCAGCTGGCCCAGAACAGAGCAGCATGTCTTGCTCTTCATTGCAATCAGAGGACTAATATAAATACTATACATTCCAGTCTCTCTTGGCTAAGAGTTGAGGAGAGACTGACTGCATTACCTCTTCTTTTTTATAAGAAACATTCATGTGTTGAAAATTCCAAATTTTTTGCATAGTCAACTTACACACAGCTCTGACACACACACTTACCCCACCAGACATGCCACCAGGGGTCTTTTCAGAGTCCCCAAATCCAGAAGAAATTCAAGAAAGCATACAGTATCATATAGAGCCGTTATTACATTGGAATCCCTTCCATCTCATATTGCTCAAATGAACAGAAAACCTGGTAAAAAAATACAGATAAAGCAACACCTCACGGCACAATGCCTCTCCCCTATTTGACCTAGATAGTTTGAGTGTATGCATTGATATGTAGGCTACGTGTGCCTTTTTAAAAAATGTATGTAGTTCTGTCCTTGAGCTGTCTGTTATGTTCTGTATTATGTCATGTTTCATGCTTTGTGTGGACCCCAGGAAGAGTAGCTGCTGCTTTCGCAACAGCTAATGGGGATCCTAATAAAATGCCAAAATACCTTACTGTGATTGTTTTCAATTAAAATGGTCAAAAATTAACAGAAATAGCTTCTTAGCAAATAGGAATTTCTCAAGCAAGAATTTTGCTAGGACTTTCTGGGAGTTGATTGAGTGGGAAGGGGGAAACTGAAAATGTGCTTTTATTGGTGGAGAGCTTTGGAACTCTCTTTCTTATAGTCTATTAACTAATTTACTGCATGGTTATGTCACCATGGAAGGCCAAAACTCCCTCCCACCAAAACAGACTGATATTTCAATTGGTATTTTCAAACAGCTCTTACACTAAAAGGGCATTATCATCTTCACAATTTAACAGTATTATCCCAACCTCATAGTGTGGAAATACATATAAAACACAGGAATATCACATTTTTGACTGCATTGGGCCTTTAAACCTCAAACCTGTGTGTGTGTGTGTGCATGTGCACGCATGCGCATGTGTGTTTGTGCGCATGTGTCCGTGTGTGCGTTTGTGTCCGTGTGTGTGCCTGTAAACTGTACAGCAGAAGGCAGGGAGGAGCTCTCCAGCACTCCAACGCCAGATGAGAATATGGTTGCCATGGAAACGCATGGTTACTATGGGATAGAGACCTACCATACAATAATAGGTGCTCCTGGTTTGGGATGAGATACTACTTTACCTACTGTCGGTTGGGTTGGATATTACAAATAAAATATGGGATGTTAAATGGGCAGGGTCAGGTGGTGTTTTCATGTATCTGTTTTAGATTTTTAAATATATGATCTGCACAGTTTCCTCTGCTCTGACGCAAGCAGACAGATGTCTGCTTTACGGTATCCATGCAGACGGACAGAGAGAGACCGACTGTGTCTGTGTGTGTGTCTGTGTGTGTGATATATTCTGAGTTCAGTCCATCCTCCCTGTGCGCTGGGCACTGGCCATTTTGTGTGCTCTATGCAGGTCAATACACATTCAGGCTATGTGTTTCTCAGACAACCCCACTACAGGATCTCTTAGTAAATCCACTGGGCCTATGTCCTCCATATTGTGCCTGGTGCAGTAATCCAACTAGCTACAGTCACACACACACACACACACACACACACACACACACACACACACACACACACACACACACACACACACACACACACACACACACACACACACACACACACACACACACACATCCTCGCTCTCTCCCAGACACACACAGGTTCAATGGCAGAAAATCCATAGCTCTTTCTAGGAGGAGGGATTCCATTAGATAATAGATATGGAATCCATCTGGATTCCCACCTTATCTTCTCCCAGGGTGCAGGATCAATACCGAGGTTGCATCCCAAGTGACACACTATTCCCTACATAGTGCACTACTTTTGATGAGAGTCCTATGGGCCATGCTCAAAAGTAGTGCACTACATAGGGAATAGGGTGCCATTTTGGACGCAATCTGGGGCTTCAGCTCAACCCCCAACAATAACAGGAAATTAATGGGACAGGTGAGAGAGGCTGTGTGTGCGTGTGTGTGCGTGCGTGCCTGTGTGTGGGGCAGCGTTTGGAGAGCAGCAATGACACAGATTGGGCAGCCTTTCACTGGGTTGACGTCAATCCGACGGAGAGTTAATTGGTTGAAGATTGTTTTGAGTGAGGAAGGATTGGAGGTGGTGAGAAAGATCAGGAAGCAACACAAATAGTGTAGAGAGGTGCCTAATATTTTGGAAGATGATAGAATATGTTTTTAATGTCTTTCAGGTTGGTACCTTTCAAAACGAGATGAGTAGATTTTTGTCTACAGCTAAAAACAATTAAACTTGCTCATTGTGTGTGTGTGTTAGTGCGTGTGTTAGTGTGTGTGTGTTAGTGCGTGTATGTGTAGTTACACCCTCAGCTTTTCCAGAGTGCAACCCGTAGTGGTTTCCTGTTGGACTTGCCAGGTACAGTGTTTACAGAGACCGTTGCTTGGCAACACATTCCAAACAAGGTTCCGTCTGCGGAACACTGACTGAGCACTGTAAAGGTCAGAGTAGGGTCACCCAGAATGGGGACTGCCTCGCACCCCAGTCAGTGCATGGTGTGTGGGACCATAGCAATAGAATGACCAGAACTGTTAAAAGCCTCTCAGACCACGGCAACTTTACTGGATCACTCATGGGTATACTCAATATGGCCACCGTTCCGCCCATCAAGGAAAGTCAACCCCACCTCTGACCTCAAAACAGTATGCCTAAAACAAGCAGCAGGTGGCAGTATTCTCAATTAATTCCCCATATGGAGTGGCCAATCCTTATCCTGGAGTCTCTCTCTCTTGCCTCTGAATGAATCATTACACCCTTCGAGGGCCCTCCACCCCTCCTCACTCCCTTCACCCTCTTAAAGGATTAACTCCAGTATAATGTTTTCATGCCTCTCCTGCTGTAATGACTGGAGTGGCTCACTTTACGTGTTGCTCTGTCAACCCACACACCAACTCTGGTGAAATACACACTCACCCCATAGACTCACCACACTGAAGGCTATCCTCTGTCCACAGAACAGCCCCGCACAGTAAAATTATGTTATAATATGAGCTTTTTGTGAAAGTAATTAACAATAGTTCCCAATAATGACCAACCAGATGCATGATGTTGGGTGGGAATCAACTTGATTGATTATTGCGATTATTGCAATTATTGTGATTATTGCCCTGTATGTGTCTTTATAGATGGGTTGGTTGTTGAGCAACAAAATCTGTGGAGCAAAACAGATGAGGTTGGCTTAGATTGTTGACAACATGTAAGCTATATTTCGTCTCCAATGTTTATTGAACATATAAATAAATATGGTTAGCTAGCTAGAGAAGTTTTGCTATATTAACATTTACATGAAATCAGTCAAAACACTTCAAAACAAGACATGAGACTAGCTGAAACGAGCCACTTTCGATTCCCCACATGGCAGTTTCTTCATTCTTCTTAGCCATCCAGAATCACAACAACGCGCTGATTTCTGCCCCATGGAAGTGCGCACATAATTTTCGTGACGTTGCCAGTTAACCCGTCTCTCTGTAGGCTACTGGTACGAGGGAACCATGGACTGTTCTGTGTGTCATTCTGCCCCAGCTGTGTGATGTCATCAGTAGGAAGTTCTTTCACCAGGCCAGACACAACCTGTCTGCTCCCGTCAGGAGGCCAGGGGGGCGCCGTAACCCACTGTAACCTGACACACCATCAAAGTCTGGGAGAAAACACTGGTCACTCCCAGACAAGAGCGTTATTTATTTTCTCTGGACGAGAGGAAATTCAATTCCTCTGAGGTTCTGGGGTTAGTCTTGAACTCTCAGAGAAAAGTCCACATTTTAAGAGACATAACAGAATGGTTTTGAGATCAGTGAGAGAATTCTGGGGTGTATAAAGGAATTAGACTGTATTTATGTCTTGAGCAATTTGTCTTTTTGAGTATCAAATCAACGTTTTGAATGTTTCTCAGACAGCTTTCGCTGGTGCTAGGCTAGCTGCAGAAAGGACAGACAGAAACAACTCTCTTGGTTTTGATCTCAGACTAGTTACACATGCTTCCATCACTCCAGCCATTAGACAGAAAGGGGCACACCTCCCTACACAAGAGCAAAATACATACACTACATGACCAAAAGTGTCTAGACACCTGCTCGTCGAACAGCTCATTCCAAAATCATGGGCATTAAAATGCTGCTATAACAGCCTCCATTCTTTTGGGAAGTCATTCTACCAAATGTTGGAACATTGCTGCGGGGACTTGCTTCCATTCAGTCACAAGAGCATTAGTGAGGTCGGGCACTGATGTTGGGCGATTAGACCTGGCACGCCGATGGCGTTCCAATTCATCCCAAAGGTGTTCAATGGGGTTGAGGTTAGGGCTCTGTGCAGGCCAGTCAAGTTCTTCCACACCGAACTCGACAAACCATATCTGTATGGACCTCGCTTTGTGCATGGTGGCATTGTCATGCTGAAACAAGGAAGGGCGTTCCCCAAACTTGCCACAAAGTTGGAAGCACAGAACCATCTAGAATGTCATTGTATGCTATAGCGTTAAGATTTCCCTTCACTGGAACTAAAGGGCCTAGCCCAAACCATGAAAAACAGCCCCAGACCATTATTCCTCCTCCACCAAGCTTTACAGTTGGCACTATGCATTCGGGCAGGTAGTGTTCTCCTGGCATCCACCAAACCCAGGTTCATCAGTAGGACTGCCAGATGGTGAAGCGTGATTCATCACTCCAGAGAACGCGTTTCCACTGCTCCAGAGTCCAAAGGCGGCGAGCTTTACATCACTCCAGCCAACACTTGGCATTGTGCTTGGTGATCTTAGGCTTGTGTTCGGCTGCTCGGCCACGGAAACCCATTTCACAAAGCTCCCGATGGACAGTTCTTGTGCTGACATTGCTTCCAGATGCAGTTTGGAACTTGGTAGTGGGTGTTGCAACCGAGGGTAGACGATTTTTACGTGGTATGCGCTTCAGCACTCTGCATTCTATGGGCTTGTGTAACCTACTACTTCATGGCTGAGCCATTGTTGCTCCTAGATGTTTCCACTTCACAATAACAGCACTTACAGTTGACCGGGGACGCTCTAGTAGGGCAGAAATTTGTCGAACTGACTTGTTGGAAAGGTGGCATCCTAAGATGGTGCCACGTTGAAAGTTACTGAGCTCTTGTTATTTGTTGCCTGTTTTGCATGTTATTCTGGGATTAATACAAGTCACATATCAGTTTGCAAACATCATTGAGTTAATAGAGTCGCATACAAACATGGTCTCTTTTTTGCTTTCTTGAGTAAGGCAGCTCCAAAATGCAGGTGTTTCAGCCTAGCTTAGTACTTTCTGTGGTGGTGGGGCAACCAGTAGAACATATGGAGCGTAGGGGTTGGTAATGTTCTCTAGATACGCCGTGATTGACTCATTGTTTTGTCAATCATGGGGACACTACATCACTGCATAATCTACAGGGAGAGCTAAAAAATTCGGGCCCCTATGGTGCTGCCATAGAGTTACAGTTGAAGTCGGAAGTTTACATACACCTTAGCCAAGTACATTTAAACTCAGTTTTTCACAATACCTGACATTTAATCCAAGTAAAAATTCCCTGTCTTAGGTCAGTTAGGATCACCACTTTATTTTAAGAATGTGAAATGTCAGAATAATAGTAGAGAGAATGATTTATTTCAGCTTTTATTTCTTTCATCACATTCCCAGTGTCACGGTCGTGTGGAGAGACGGACCAAGGCACAGCGTGATTGAAGTTCCACGTCTTTATTTTAGTGAAACTTAAAACAAACCAAGAAACAAACAACGACCTTGCAGTACTGAGGTGTACATGCACTCTCTCAAAAACGGCTACCTAAATATGATCCCCAGTTAGAGGCAACGATTACCAGCTGCCTCTAATTGGGAACCATACAAAACACCAACATAGAAAATATAAACTAGAACACCCCCTAGTCACGCCCTGACTTACTACACCAAGGGCTCTCTATGGTCAGGGCGCGACAGTAACCCCCCCCCAAAGTTGGGGAGGGTAGGGGGGGTGATTAGTGTCGGTGGCGGCTCCAGGGCTGGTCGTAGCCTCCGCCCAGACCCCGGATCCGGCCATTGCGCCGGGCTGAAAGCCGTGCCTGGACTGGGCATCGGCGCAAAGGAGGACTCCGGTCATGGAGCTGGGTTGGACGCCGTGCCTGGACTGGGCACCGGCACAAAGGAGGGCTCTGGCCATGGAGCTGGGTTGGCCGCCGTGCCTGGACTGGGCACCGGCGCAGAGGAAGGCTCCGGCCATGGAGCTGGGTTGGCCGCCGTGCCTGGACTGGGCACCGGCGCAGAGGAAGGCTCCGGCCCTGGAGCGGGTCTGGACGCCGTGCCTGGACTGGGCACCGGCGCAGAGGAAGGCTCCTGCCCTGGAGCTGGACTGGACACCTTGCCCGTACTGGGCACCGACGAAGAGGAAGGCTCCTGCCATAGAGCGGGACTGGACACCGTGACTGGACTGGGCATTGGCGCAGAGGAAGGCTCCGGCCTTGGAGCTGGACTGGACGCCATGCCTGGACTGGGCACTGACGCAGAGGAAAGGCTCCTGCCATGGAGCGGGACTGGACACCGTGCCTGGACTCTCCGTTCCTGGACTCTCCGGACCGTTAACCGTCACTGGAAGCTCCAGGCCATTGACCGTCGTTGGAGGTTCCGGACCGTTGACCGTCGCTGGAGGTTCCGTACTGTTGACCGTCGCTGGAGGTTCCGGACTGTTGACTGTCGCTGGAGGTTCCGGACTGTTGACCATCGCTGGAGGTTCCGGACTGTGAAACGTCGCTGGAGGTTCCGGACTGTGAAACGCCGCTGGAGGTTCCGGACTGTGAAACATCGCCGGAGGTTCCGGACTGTGAAACGTCGCCGGAAGCTCTGGACTGTGAACTGTTGCCGGAAGCTCTGGACTGTGACTGCGCACTTGAGGCCTAGTGCGTGGAGCCGGTACAGGTTGCACCGGACTGGTGACACGCACTTCAGGGTGAGTGCGGGGAGCTGGCACAGGACGTACCGGACTGGGAAGGCGCACTGGAGGCCTGGTGCATGGAGCCGGCACAGGTGGCACCGGACTGGTGACACGCACTTCAGGGCGAGTGCGGGGAGCTGGCACAGGACGTACCGGACTGGGGAGGCGCACTGGAGGCCTGATGCGTGGGGCCGGCACAGGTTGCACCGGACTGGTGACACGCCTTTCAGGGGGGTGCGGGGAGCAGGCACAGGACGTACCGGACTGGGGAGGCGCACTGGAGGCCAGAAGCGTGGAGTCGGACCAGGTTGCACCAGACTACTAACCGGATCCTCTGGTTGGAGGTTGAGCAGAACACACTTGCACAACATCTCTCTCAATCCCAACTTCCCAATTGCCTCCCTGTCGGTCTCTGGCTCTTCAGGGCGAGTGCAGGGAGCAGGCACAGGATGTACCGGGCTGGGGAGGCACACTGGTGGCCTGGTGCGTGGAGTCTGCTCAGATGGATATCGGGCTGAGAAGGTGCTCGTCGTGTGGAGAGACGGCCAAGGCACAGCGTGATTGAAGTTCCACATCTTTATTTTAGTGAAACTTAAAACAAACCAAGAAACAAACATGACCGTGCAGTACTGAGGTGCACATACACCCTCTCAAAAAACAATATCCCACAAACACAGGTGGAAAAAACGGCTACCTTAATATGATCCTCAATTAGAGGCAACGATTACCAGCTGCCTCTAATTGGGAACCATACAAAACACCAACACAGAAAATATAAACTAGAACACCCCCTAGTCACGCCCTGACCTACTACACCATAGAGAACCAAGGGCTTTCTATGGTCAGGGCATGACACCCAGTGGGTCAGAAGTTTACATACACTCAGTTAGTATTGGGTAGCATTGCCTTTAAATTGTTTAACTTGGGTCAAAATGTTTCATATAGCCTTCCACAAGCTTCCCACAATAAGTTGGGTGAATTTTGGCCCATTCCTCCTGACAAAGCTGGTGTAACTGCGTCATGTTTGTAGGCCTCCTTGCTCGCACACACTTTTTCAGTTCTGCCCACAAATTTTCTATAGGATTGAGGCCAGGGCTTTGTGATGGCCACTCCAATACCTTGACTTTGTTGTCCTTAAGCCATTTTGCCACAACTTTGGAAGTTTGCTTGGGGTCATTGTCCATTTGGAAGACCCATTTGCGACCACACTTTAACTTCCTGACTGATGTCTTGAGATGTTGCTTCAATATATCCACATAATTGTCCTGCCTCATGATGCCATCTATTTTGTGAAGTGCACCAGTCCCTCCTGCAGCAAAGCACTCCCACAACATGATGCTGCCACCCCCCTGCTTCACGTTTGGGATGGTGTTCTTCGGCTTGCAAGCCTCCCCCTTCTTCCTCCAAACATAACAATGGTCATTATGGCCCAAAAAATCTATTTTTGTTTCATTAGACCAGAGGACATTTCTCCAAAAAGTATGATCTTTGTCCCCATGTGCAGTAGCAAACCGTAGTCTGACTTTTTTATGGTGGTTTTGGAGCAGTGGCTTCTTCCTTGCTGAGGTTATGTCGATATAGGACTCATTTTACTGTGGATATAGATACTTTTGTACCTGTTTCCTCCAGCATCTTCACAAGGTCCTTTGCTGTTGTTCTGGGATTGATTTGCACTTTTCGCACCAAAGTATGTTCATCTCTAGGAGACAGAACCCGCTCCTTCCTGAGCGGTATGACAGATGCGTGGTCCCATGGTGTTTATACTTGCGTACTATTGTTTGTACAGATGAACGCGGTATCTTCAGGCGTTTGGAAATTGCTCCCAAGGATGAACAAGACTTGTGGAGGTCTACATTTTTTTCCTTAGGTCTTGGCTGATTTCTTTTGATTTTCCCACTATGTCAAGCAAAGAGGCACTGCGTTTCAAGGTAGGCCTTGAAATACATCCACAGGTACACCTCCAATTGATTCAAATGATGTCAATTAGCCTATCAGAAGCTTCTAAAGCCATGACATCATTTTTTGGAATTTTCCAAGCTGTTTAAAGGCACAGTCACTTAGTGTATGTAAACTTTCTGACCCACTGGAATTGTGATACAGTGAATTATAAGTGAAATAATCTGTCTGTAAACAATTGTTGAAAAAATGACTTGTGTCATGCACAAAGTAGATGTCCTAACCGACTTGCCAAAACTATAGTTTGTTAACAAGAAATGTGTGGAGTGGTTGAAAAACGAGTTTTAATGACTCCAACCTAAGTGTATGTAAACTTCCGACTTCAACTGTACATTAGAAGGGCCCATCCAAGAAGGTTCAACGTCATTGACCACAGATAAAATGACGTCAAATCATGTTATATCTACCGTAGCTTTGATTCGACATGTCAACATCATACTTTCAAAATCTTAGCTAGCAAGCTAGCAGTCATCATCATGAATCAAGTCAACAATCTACTGGCAAATCCTTTTCAAGCCTTGTCATATTTAGAGAAATTATGAAGATAAATTATAGATAAAACGTATTGGTGTTCATCGGCCATTGGACATAAACATTACACGACAAGTTGGAAATCTTAAATTCAACATTAAGTGGTTTGGAATGAATCAGTGGGTAACTGCAAGCATTGGAGTGGGTGTGTGGTCAGTGGAGTGGGTCCAAGTCTGTGTTTAAGGGTCTCTTTTCCATTGGCCATGCTGTCAATGCAGCTTGACTACTGCCGCATTTGAAACAACTGGAAACTCGGAACTAAGAAATCTCAGACTTCAGTGATTTCAAGACAACTGGGAACTCGGAAGAAAATGCGCTCCGACTGGGAAAATACACTTTGAACGGTCATCTAATTCAGAATTCCAAGTTGGGAACTCTGGCCTCTTTCTAGAGTGCCGACCTGAAGATCACTGATGTCATAAATCAACCTTGTTTTTTTCAGAGTTCCCAGTTGAATCCACCATAATCCAGAGAATGCCAGACCGCCGCGCCACCTTCCTGTTCAAGTGAGCACAGCACAACAAGGTGAGTCCAAAAATGTCTTTTATGCTGCTGCATAGATGATGTAATATGCCAGGGAGATATCTATAATGTAGCTAAGAAAGTAATACTAAGTGTATGTTGTGTAGTAAACTGTTAGTAACCCATGTGCATCACCCTTACCCTAATATTTTGGTCTCTTTTCCCATCACAACTTAGCCTACTGTTCTGACTTGGTGGTGCACATTTAGCCAATACCCTGTTTTAGAGAAATGTCATCATTGAATATTGTAAAAGCATTCATTGTCTTCTTACAGTGGGGGAAAAAAGTATTTGATCCCCTGCTGATTTTGTACGTTTGCCCACTTACAAAGAAATTATCAGTCTATAATTTTAATGGTAGGTTTATTTGAACAGTGAGAGACAGAATAACAACAAAAAAATCCTGAAAAACGCATGTCAAAAATTTTATAAAATGATTTGCATTTTAATGAGGGAAATAAGTATTTGACCCCTCTGCAAAACATGACTTAGTACTTTGTGGCAAAACCCTTGTTGGCAATCACAGAGGTCAGACGTTTCTTGTAGTTGGCCACCAGGTTTGCACACATCTCAGGAGGGATTTTGTCCCACTCCTCTTTGCAGATCTTCTCCAAGTCATTAAGGGTTCGAGGCTGACATTTGGCAACTCGAACCTTCAGCTCCCTCCACAGATTTTCTATGGGATTAAGGTCTGGAGACTGGCTAGGCCACTCCAGGACCTTAATGTGCTTCTTCTTGAGCCACTCCTTTGTTGCCTTGGCCATGTGTTTTGGGTCATTGTCATGCTGGAATACCCATCCACGACCCATTTTCAATGCCCTGGCTGAGGGAAGGATGTTCTCACCAAAGATTTGACGGTACATGGCCCCGTCCATCGTCCCTTTGATGCGGTGAAGTTGTCCTGTCCCCTTAGCAGAAAAACACCCCCAAGCATAATGTTTCCACCTCCATGTTTGATGGTGGAGATGGTGTTCTTGGGGTCATAGGCAGCATTCCTCCTCCTCCAAACACGGCGAGTTGAGTTGATGCCAAAGAGCTACATTTTGGTCTCATCTGACCACAACACTTTCACCCAGTTGTCCTCTGAATCATTCAGATGTTCATTGGCAAACTTCAGACGGGCATGTATATGTGCCATCTTGAGCAGGGGGACCTTGCGGGTGCTGCAGTATTTCAGTCCTTCACGGCGTAGTGTGTTACCAATTGTTTTCTTGGTGACTATGGTCCCAGCTGCCTTGAGATCATTGACTAGATCCTCCCGTGTAGTTCTGGGCTGATTCCTCACCGTTCTCATGATCATTGCAACCCCAGAAGGTGAGATCTTGATTGGAGCCTCAGGCCGAGGGGTATTGACAGTTCTTTTGTGTTTCTTCCATTTGCGAATAATCGCACCAAATGTTGTCACCTCACCAAGCTGCTTGGCGATGGTCTTGTAGCCCATTCCAGCCTTGTGTAGGTCTACAATCTTGTCCCTGACATCCTTGGAGAGCTCTTTGGTCTTGGCCATGGTGGAGAGTTTGGAATCTGATTGATTGCTTCTGTAGACAGGTGTCTTTTTTACAGGTAACAAGCTGCGGTTAGGAGCACTCCCTTTAAGAGTGTGCTCCTAATCTCAGCTCATTACCTGTATAAAAGACACCTGGGAGCCAGAAATCTTTCTGATTGAGAGGGGGTCAAATACTTATTTCCCTTATTAAAATGCAAATCAATTTATAACATTTTTGACATGCGTTTTTCTGGATTGTTTTGTTGTTATTCTGTCTCTCACTGTTCAAATAAACCTACCATTAAAATTATAGACTGATCCTTTCTTTATCGGTGGCAAACGTACAAAATCAGCAGGGGATCAAATACTTTTTTCCCCCACTGTATATACCCCCTTTATTTATCCTAAGGTTCTGACTTGGTGTACAGGGAGAATATTGTAAGAACAGCCCATGTTCTGAATTCTGTCGCTGTACATTTCAAAAGTGTTGAGGAAATTGTCATATTGACTATGTCAGTCCTAGCTCGCTCAGTAATGTCTTAATCGAAATTACGGATTTCCTCTTATCCACTCGTTGTCCACTTATGCCATAGTTTGTACATCTCAATTGTCAGTAGAAACCACATTTGTTTTAGCAAGTCAACCACATCAGCTATGTTTTTTTTAAAGGCAGTAAATGAGACTGAATTAACTGTTTCGCTGCCAGACAAGTCTCAGCTGATAGCCAGGTGTAGCAGTGGTAAGGTGTTGGGACTGCTGTTGGGACTCTGCTGTTGGGACAGCTTTATGTAGGCCCTAACAGGTTGTGAGCACCGTTTGTCACCATTTTAGTGCAATTAATGTATTGTTTAGTGGCTTTGCTGGCATGCATAAAAAAAACATTTTATGCATGCCAGCGAAGCCACTGTATGATATACTGTATGTATTAACTTTGACGGTAAACAATTAGCAATTAAACTTCCGAACAGCCTCTTCAATTAGCCAAAACAGCACACCAAGAACAACTCTATGAATTTAAGTGTTCACATTTCTCCAGCCCCAATCCTCAGCTTAGCAAACCAAGTGGGGGGGCTTCTGTTTTGTTTGAATTAAGGAGTGGGCCTTTAATTAGCCAAAACACAGCCGAAACGACACCTGTAACAACATGTCCCTTTTACTTAGAATACTGCAGCCCTTAACCCAACAGCTTCAAAACACTGTAGCATCCGCCTGCTGTTGGAGAACAGAGCGGTCGATAGGCTTAAAAGGTTATGCTGGATCAATAGCCAGTTGTTTTGGGCACCAGAGCTATTATATTAATGTCATCCTGAGGAATAGTCCCTGTCCAGGCAGGGTAGCCTGTCTGCTCTGGTCTGGTCCTGTTTTAATAAAGCATCTCAGAGTATTGGAGTACTGATCTAGCATCAGTTTTCCTTTTAAATCATAGTGAATATTATTACATGGACACAGTGTCTCAGAGTAGGAGTACTGATCTAGGATCAGTCTTTTAAATCATAATGAATATGATTACATGGACAAGAGGGAGCTGATTCCTAGATCAGCAGCACTCATACTCTTAGACGCGTTATGAATACAAAACCCTGGTCTCCTTTTTAGGCCCTGACGGAGAGGAGACCTAGGTGGTGCACCAGGGGGTCCAGCCTGAGGCTTTCCATGGGCTTAAACCCTGGTGTTTTACTGGAGATAGTTAGTTACCATTAAGGTAGTGCCAGGTCTATTTCTCCTCTCAAAGTATTCATTTTCCATGTTTCCTCCAAGGTCAGAGGAAGAAGCCTACTATTAATAGACAGCATCACTACTTTAGCCATCACCAGGCGCAGGGCAGGCTAGAGTGCCACCAATACTTTCAACCCAGATAATAAGCATAGCCTGGCATAGCCTGGTTTCACTGTGTTTCACCATTGTTTCTCTTCAGCGACATCAGTTTTGATGAACAGGCTATCATAGACAGTCTCATCTAAAAGAACAACTACACCTGCTAAGTGTGTGTGTAATCTTGACCCTGGCCGTGAGGTCAGATAACATATAAGATAACATGACATATTGTAATGAGACTGCATTGACATTGCACAACTCTAAACAAGGGAAAACCCTGCTCTTTGGTTTTGACTGGTTTCGAAATCGTATCTAGGTATTTTTTAAACATGAAAACAAACAACTTTTACCTCCCACATTTCATTACATAAAGCAGAACCAACCTCCCCTCAATCCCCCTGCCCCCATCCCTATATTCTATCCCCCTCTTCCTTTCCTTTGCTCACCCCCCTCACCCCCCCTCTTCTCCATCTCCTTCCCATTGCCTGAGGGAGCTGTTAGTGATGTGGATGCTGGCGCTCTATTGTGAGTGCTCATTGATCGCCGCTCCATTCGCTGCCTCGCTCTCCACAGCCAGTTCAGATAGTCAGCATGGGTGCAGCCTTTCTGCTTTATCTGTCACCACTAGGGAAAAGAGATGGAGGGAGAGAGAGAGGGGGAGAGAAAGGGAGGAAGAGAGAGAGAGTGATAGAGAAGAGAGAGAGAGAGAACAGAGAGAGGGAAGAGAGAGAGAGATAGGGAAGAAAGAGAGAGAGAGGAAAGAGAGAGACCGAGCGAACAGAGAGAGAGGGAAGAGAGAGAGGAAAGAGAGATGGGGGGACTAAAAAGCCACCTCAACTCTCCAAAAGTGGCAGTCAAAAGCATCTGTTTTCTGTCTCGTTCTCTCTCTCTCTGTTTCTCAGAGTCTGAACATAATCAATAAGGTACTCAAGCGGATTTATTGCGTCTTGTTTTCAAATAGAGCTCCTATGCCTTTCTCTGTGGGGGCTGATCCATTCACTACCCTGCCAACACACACACCTGCCACTCAACACGAACACATATACGTTTGTGCATTCGTGCACGCAAGCGTTCTTGCGCGTGTGTGATTGACCAGGATTTTGGTGTAGGTGGAGAACACCAGGTAGAGGATCTGTTGTAAACAGCCATCAAACCTTTGAGTCTGTCCCATATGACACCCTATTCCCTATGTAGTGCACTACTTTTGACCATGGTCCATAGGGCTCTGCCATTTGGGATGCAGCCTCTGTTTGAACATAGAGAGCTGATGTCTGCACAACTGAGTCTCCCTCCATCATAGAGCTGTATGAAGCCCTAGCAACATCCATCTTCACTCCCCCGTGCACTGTCAGACACACACACACACACATGCATAAACACACACATGCACACACACACACTCACTTAAGAGAGTCTTGATTGTTTTAATTGTTCATTAACAATATCAACATAACACACTGCCTAAAATCATGCACTACTACCCAGTGCATTAACCTTGTTGGAGCGGACATACTTTTTTCTTTGTTCTCTATTGATGCATTCACTGGGCTCCCTTGCATCGTTTTGTGTGTGTGTGTGTGTGTGTGTGTGTGTGTGTGTGTGTGTGTGTGTGTGTGTGGTGTGTGTGTGTGTGTGTGTGTATGCGTGTGTGTGCATGTCCGTGTGTGTGTGCGTTTGTTTGTGTGTGTGTGTGTGTGTGCATGTGTGTGTGTGCTTGTGCAAGCATGTGTGTGCGTGTGTCTGTGTAAAATTATACATGCAACCTAGTCAAGCTGAAGTCACCCCACCTATAATCCATCCATCTTCCAGGCAGCCATCTGGCTATGTTGTTCTGGAGAGCTGGAGCAGTGGGCCTGCCTGCCCTGGGACTTCTGACAACAAGACTGCTTTGAACTCTGTGTGTGTGTGGTGTGTGTGTGTGTGTGTGTGTGTGTGTGTGTGTGTGTGTGTGTGTGTGTGTGTGGTGTGTGTGTGTGTGTGTGTGTGTGTGTGTGTGTGTGTGTGTGGTGTGTGTGTGTGTGTGTGTGTGAGGATAAGTGTGCTGCTGGGTGTGTTTGTGTGTGGCTGAGTGACCGGTAGCAGGTCTGCTGACATCAGTAATGAACCCTTTCATCTTTGGATGACATCACAAAACTATGATTGATGACCCAGAACAGATAGTGCTATGATACGGCTGAAAAGTAGATGACAATAAGCCACAACGGTGCACTTGAGCACAGAGCCTTGGTTAAAGTCTTTGAGGCTTTTGTTACATAGAGAAATCCATCTCTGTAGCAATAATATTGAGGCTAGTCTGGTTCTGTTCATATAGAGCTGTTGGTCTAGTGTCATTATAATATTTATGGAAAATTAGGTGCTTCAAGAATTTCAGGCAACAATCCCTCTCACAAGATGCCTGATAAATATTAATACATTTCTATGGGTTATAATCGTATTTCTAAGGCGATTTAACACTTCATAAGAAAACACATTAAAGAAAGAGGTAGTAGAACTCAATTGTCTCTGTGATCCAGTAAAGAGAGGATGTTAGAAAAGACAGCAGCTTCATACACTTCAATATACATATGTTGTTTAAACAAACACTCATTGCATCACAGAGATATCCTCATATACTGTACACTGTGTCAACATGTAAACCACCGAGACAAATCAGATCACAGCCCATCACATGTTCACTGCAAGACCACTCTGACATTGAACATTCCCTCCCTCCCTCCCTCGCTATCTCTCTGTCCCCCTCCCTTTCTCTCTGTCCCCCTCCCTTTCTCTCTCCCTCTTTCTAGCCAGCCACCTCTCCCTTCTATCTCTCTCTCTCTCTCTCTCTCTCTCTCTCTCTCTCTCTCTCCCCTCTCTCCCTCGTTTCCCCTCTCTCTCCCTTCTCTCTCCCCTCTCTCTCCCTCTTCTATAACGAACACAATCTCCTTCTAAGAAATGCCCCCCGTAATAAAAATGACTGACTGCCGGTCGGAGCTGGTGATGTCAGCCTCCACATTTATCCCTGTCAGCCTGTGTGGAGAGGAGTGCTGTCCTGTGTGTGGGTTTCCTGTCCCGACTAGGAGACAGGGCGTCCTTGAGACATTCTGCTCTGTGACAACCAGGCCCGGGTGGAGTGAAGCCCCCATGATATTTCTGCCTGGGTGGGGTTGACCCCCAGTCTCCAGCTCCCAGCCCCCCATAACATTACTGTCACTAGCACTGAAGGAGGGAAGCTAATGATGGCTGTTGGTCAGTATGTGTGTACATATGGCAGAGGAGAGTATTAATCAAAAATATTCCTGAACCTGGATTTGTATAATATTTCTATATTATTTAAAATTACAACTACATCTAAATCAACCAAAAAGCCATCCAAATAGGGTCCTAACACTCTTTATAGTCTTTGTTCTGTACTCTCCTGAGAGTTCTTAGCCCTGCTCTCTCTTCTCTCTCTTCCTGCTCTCACCCTTTACAGCCCACCATTGGGACTACTTTTCAACAGAAAACCCTTTGTGTGTGTGTGTGTGTGTATATGTGTGTGTGTGTGTGTGTGTGTGTATATGAGTGTGTGTGTGTGTGTGTGTGTGTGTGTGTGTGTGTGTGTGTGTGTGTGTGTGTGTGGTGTGTGTGTGTGTGTGTGTGTGTGTGTGTGTGTGTGTGTGTGTGTGTGTCAAACCCTGTCGTGTAGTGCGAAGGGGGAGAATTTAAACCTGAAGTACCGTTTAAATCAATCACCAACTCTAGAGGAACTGCCTATTGGAGCACATTCTGCTGTTGTAGTACTTCACTATCTGAGTCAATGATAATATCCTAGAAAAAATACTTTTGATTTATACAAAGTAGTAATTTTAAAAGTGCATTTGATGTCTTATAAAAGTTTATCAAATAAAAACAAGTGATTATTTTTAAGCTAGACTAATATAATTTACATGATTATGATACCATTATTGGAACGATATGTATTATCTGATATTATTGTAACGATGTGCGCTGAGATTTGGGAAGCAAGTTCAGGGAGTGAGTGTTTTAATAAATAAACTCAACATAATACAAAACAAGAAACATGAACAACGCACAGATATGACACTGGAACAGAAACAATGACACCTGGGGAAGGAACCAAAGGGAGTGACATATATAGGACAGGTAATCAGGGAGGTGATGGAGTCCAGGTGAGTCTGATGATGTGCAGGTGTGCGTAACGATGGTGACAGGTGTTCGCCATAACGAGCAGCCTGGTGACCTAGAGACCGGAGAGGGAGCACATGTGACAATTATTTATGTAACATTCACACTCAACCACATCCTTAATAATAAAGGTGCAAGTTAGAACCAAATAAGGTTGTTGAGAGCGATGCCATTGAAGAACCATACAAAAATCCAAACCCAGAAATGTTTCGGCCCTCCAGGACCAGAGTTGAATACCCTAACTGTAACCCGAACCCCTACCCTTACCATAACCATAACCCTAACCGTAACCCTTACCTTAACCATTTAAAATTTCAGCTTCAATGGGGTAGGGATGTCCCAATGTTCCGGATCACATGGACCAGATTCCTGCTGTAGGGTTTTAAGATAATACAATACATATTTCATAAGGCCTTCATTTGAGTGCCTAGTTATACCCTAATACAGTGACCTAAAACTCATAGTTTATAGGCCACATCAGGTCTGCAAGTCACATTGTGATGGCTTGCAATGTGATTTGTAATTCTTATTGAAATCCAGCCAAAGTGGGGATATACAACATTTTAAAAATGTGTTCGCCCACAACCTGCATTGGGAAGAGTAAGATATGACACTACCTTGAACATCTGAACTTGAACAACCATTTCAGTAATGGGTGAATAAGTCAAAGTAACATATTGGAATAGTTTAGAAACACTTATGTTATTTATATTTGAGTAGCATCGAATTAATTCATCAAAAACATAGATATTGAAACAAACAATAAAAAATATCTTCCTGCAAAGGAGCAAGCTGGGAATGACTATGATGGGCATGGTTTTGATTCAACTCTGGTTATTAACACCGACACTGGAGTTATTTTACACCACTGAGTGTTAATTTCACTCTTTACAGTGTTAATTTAACTCTTGAATCAACACTAGAAATGTTACACTGAAAAATAAACAGTAGTTAACACTAGCTTCCATTCCATACATTGAAGGCTCCCATACATTTCAAGAACCATTTAGAATTCTGAAGAACCGTAGATGCCAAGTCAAGAACCCTACACTTAACTGTTAGGTTCTTTATTGGGCAATAGTTCTCCAAGGAAATGTAGAGCTGAGGAAGAACCATGTAAGAACCTTTATTTTTTTACTTGCAAGGTCTTATTACATTACTCATTATATAATATTGCATGACTATTAACTTAAAATGTACTGACTGCTTGTATAACAAATATTTAAATAATTAAGCACTACCTGGAAGTCCAATGCTGCAACACTGCATGACTTGTGGAGAAAGAGTGAGAAGAAAAGAGGGGCAGAGACATGCAGGGAGAGAGAGAGGGAGGGAGGGAGGGAGGAAGAGAAACAAGCACAGCATGAGAAGTGAGTGATTCTATCTGATGCACTGTTCCAGCTTCGGCACTGCTCGGCCCTCCCTCCGGGCAGTTCAGCTGTGCTTCACTAGCTGAGAAGAGTCTGCCTGCTCTCTCTCTCTCTCTCTCTCTCTCTCTCTCTCTCTGTGTGTGTGAGTGCGTGTGCGCGTGCGTGCGTTCGCGCGCATATGTGCATTCGTTCGTGTGTGCGCGCGTGTATGTCGGGGAGACGTTGTTCGGTCGTCACTAGTTACCACAGCCACAAAGTCATAAACCCCGCCTATTTCTATATTTTATCTTCTTAGAATGTGATTTTAAACCTAACCATAACATTAACCAGCTGCTAACCTTATGCGTAATCTTAACCTGAAATTATGACCAAAAATATAATTTTAGTTTTTATGAATTTTTACGATCTAGGCCGGGCCTAGCTAATTTTGACTTTGTGGATGTGGTAACTAGTGTAAACCACATTGTTCCTTGACGTCACCGATCAGCCAAGCCTACTGCTGCAGCCGCTGCTGCTCACTGCTCGACTCTCAAACATGTCTTTGTTATTCTGTAGCTTCCATTGGAGACTGGAGACTCGCAAAATACGGAACCTGATACTTCCCGAATCACTGCATGGTGCTCTGGCTCTCTGTAGCCTACTGAGAGCGCATATGACATGTAAAAGATAGGATATCAACCATGTTGTTATTCAGAGATGATGATGAGGAGCTGTAAGAAAATAATAGCTTAATCATAACAACAATCATTTGTTTATGTTATTAATATGCCACTAGCCCAATTTATTATTTTAGCCTATTATTTCAATTAGGCTATGGTTATAATGAGTATTATTATGAATATTGTTAATAGTGTTTTATTATTATTATTATTACAAAGGCATAGGCTATTTGTAGTGATTTGTGTATTAGCAGCGTTATTAGCCTTCTATTCGTTATTATTATCATTTATATAATTAATATTAGTCCTAATATACATCTATTAAATTGTAAAAATGGTTTAAAAACGTTTTTTAGTGATATGATTTCAACAGCTTAGAAGTATTTCAATAATGTATTCAGATGGTTTAACATGCATCACCAAACACATCACCTCCACTAAAAATCGAAATTCAAACGCTGTCGGTGGTCGAATGATTGCAGTCCCGTCCGTTCAGAGGTTTACAGTCTCTCGTAGCCTTCTGTATGGTCGGTCTGTCACTCCTGGAGTATTCCTAAATCGCTCCCACCACCTGAATCTGGGACACATTTTGTCAGCAGCCCCGAAGCATGGCTCCCTCTGTGGTAACTGAACAGCCAGTGTAATTTGACACTTCAACTTGCTGTGGCTCTGTACGGTAGTTGATTCAGTCACTCATACACACCAACGGTACAGTGGGCGCTATTTTCTTGTATTTTAAAGTGAAAAAGAACGCAGTATACACGAGATTCGGGAAAACAAAGTGGATTTCTTCTTCTAGCCGAGGTTCCAAGCTAAAAGTAAGTTCCGTTCCTTGGTTGTTTCCGTATCGTAGGCTATTCTATCACACCTTGCCGTGGGTTGGTTGCACAGAGACAGGATTTGGTGTGTGGTCATTACTGGCTTGGATGGGTTCGCTTCTCGCTGCCCAGACTCAACCCCAGCGCTAACAATAGACTGACCTCCTAGAAGCCAGAGAATCAGAACAGAACTAGCCGTTATATCTAGCCTAAACTGGATAGCGGATTTTGCTATTGTGCCCGAGTCTGCCTAGGAATAAATCCGTCTAGCTAGATCTGGTCCGTGCATGCGTTTAGCCTACATTGAGCAATGTCCTATCCTCAAGTCACTTTAACATAGTGTGAGACGAGGTAGCCTAGCTAGCTACGAGATACGGAGGTGCATGCTCGCCTGTAGAGATATGATGGGTGCATGATTTCACATTGGTGTATGTGCATGTTTATGGGTTTGTAAAATAGGCTCCATATGCTCGAGAAGGCTGTTTGATTGTTGGGAAACAATTGACGTTAATCAGCTCGCTGAGCAGATGGGAATGTTCATCTTGGAATGTACGGGTATGTCAATAGTTCAGTAAGCAAAAAAAGGTTGGACTGAGTTGACTGCTTTCTAATAGCCTACCTGTTGTAATAATAGCATATCACAAAGACTTGCCGTTAGCTGTATTGGCATGTTCTTAAAGTGTTACAATGAAGGCCTATGTATCTCCCGCTCGCAATATGTATTCTAACTTCTTTGTAGCCTATCCGTGCCCCGCATAGGTTATTATGTCACAGTTAAAATAACCTTTCAATCTTGCATTATATTTGTTCTATCAGACATGCACAAATGTGCCATTTATTGTGGAAGGTTGATTCATTTCAACAACCTTCCCGACTGCGCTATTATACGGCCAAAAGTTCCGCTGAGAGACAAGAGTTGAGCTCTTCTGGTTGGGCCGCTGTGTGTGCAGCGGGCGGCGGAGTCTCTGGCGAGCCCTCCCTGATAAATTCCTCCGTCTGGATGTGAGGCCAGCCGGGGCAGCGGCGGGCGGGCCTCCCGGTGGGTGGGAGGGAGAAGAGGAGGGAGCAGCACTGGCTTCTCTTTCATTGCTCTCTCCACTCGGACCATGAGGGGGGAGAGAGAGAGAGAGAGAGAGAGCAGCCAAGTCACAGCGGAAAAAACCTGTAGACTGCACTGAACGAACGGGAGGAGAGGGAGGGAGAGAATACCCCTTTCCTCTCTCTTTAGTGAAGCTGGGGAGTCGGAGGAAACGCTAGTTGTAGCGGCTGCGTTAGTTCAGAGGGAAAGTATGGATGTGTGATTTCACTTCAGATGTCAAATCGAATTGTATTTGTCACATGTCTACACAACAGGTGTAGACCTTACCGTGAAATGCTTATTTATAAGCCCTTAACCAACAATACAGTTCAATAAATAGTTAAGAAAATATTTACTAAATAAAGTAAAGTAAATGTATAAAAGTGTAAAGGGGCATGGTTAAGTAATCAGATTGATCCCACTTCAGTGAAACTCATACTGCTACAGGGATATGGGCTATAATAGAATCACTGCACATGAACGGTATGCGTTTATGTTACGATATAGGTCATTTAATGTACAATAATCACAGTTGCAATATGAAAATATGTACCATGTCCTGAAGAAAACTGGAACGTTTTAGGTTTATAATTGATTAATAGATGCAGCGTGTAACAATGTGTTAATAACATACATTAGTTACAGATTACAGTTAACAACACTTATAAAGTGGAAGTAAAGCCTCACACCATACACACCCTATCTCACTGGTCAGTCAAGTTAACAGGTGAAAGTTGTATGAGAGAAGCTTTTCATCTGTCAGCAGTCATGAAGGAAAGCAGACGAGGAAAGAAAGCCAATCAATACAATTGGAACTCAGTGCTGTGTTTATGGGCTGTCTGTGCAGGTGAGTGGCTAAGTGGAGAAAACGAGACAATGAAAGGAAACAAGGAAATGAACCATATGCGCATTGGAACTAGGCATGTATGTGTATTATGATTCTGTTGCTCCTCACTCAGAAATCGGTAGTCTCACCCACAGCCTCAGTACTCAGGAAATGTATACTAGAGCTGGGGCGATAAACCCAAAATTATCGACACTGACCATGCCAATCAATTATCGCAAGCATTTTACTGATATCGTTCCTTACGATAAGTTGCCTATACTAGAGAAATGTGAAGTTCTAAATGAAATAAGTTTGCTAATATGGGTGATTGTTAATGGGACAGTTGATTGCTACAACCATCTAACCGGTAGTAGTAGGTTAAAGGTGCACAATAATGTTACAAACATATCTTTCTATTTATTGTTATTGCATCAATTCTGGCAATTTATCGCAAAATGGATTTTTGTCAATATGGTCCAGCTCTAATGTATATACTGCTGTTGCTCCTCGCACAGTCATTAATCTGTAGTACGTCCATGCTTCTTCCTCTTCTATCTATTCAAATTCCCCACCCACAGCCTCAGAGCCTAGAGCTGAGCTGAGAATGTAGAACCTGAGCTACACTATTCACTGCTGTGACAGCTTGACCTTTCACCTTACTGTTAGTATTCTATTGTGGAGTATTATGAAATTGTTGGCTGACGTTCAATCAGACTCACATGGATTCTCTGTCTGCTTGTGTCTTGCCGTTGGCCCATATACCACCCACTCCCCTCGCATCCGTCTGTCTGTCCCATAGCAGAAGACAACCTTTGTTTCTGTCTGTCAGATTCTCTCTGTGTTGTTGAACATATCATAGTTGTATTTAAAATGCTTCAATTTGCCTTTTGTATATTGTAGAAATGTACAACAGGGAAAATATCTCCAAGTAGAGAAATATGTTTTTTAAAAAATGCTTCCCCCACAGACCACATTGTCAGTCCTTCATATTAGGGAAATCTAAACTGCATGGAGGTTTATTTGGACATATTACTTCATATCTAAAGTGTTCCATTATAATTTGACTGCATCAGACTCACTCAGTGTTCACTCCATTTCATGTATTATCTCTCTCCGAAAGGTTATTGATTCATTTGACTGCATAATAGTCTCCTGGTCGTAATTCCATTTGATTTGAATTGTTTGTGCAGCATTAGCTGCAGTTCCGTATTTTCTGGAACTCGACTTGCTGTTGCAAAAAATATCAGCTGCTGCTCAGTCACTCCATGGCTCCGCTGCCGGTTGTACACAGAAGAGTTAGAATAAACCTAGTTATTTTTCTGTTGTAACAGTAATGTTAGGCTGTTGCAAACATAAGAACGACACAAACAGGTTGTCTAGCAATTTCAAGTTATTGTTTCTGGAAGGGTGTTACATGCAGCTATTTAGGCAAGCTAATAGCCTACACAGCATATCAAACAAGCAAGACACAGACAGGCAGTCAATAGCGTTTTTTTTTATGTCATTTTTTCATCATCATTGCAACATTGTCTAAACAGGAGGCAGACTGCTGGCTAAATGGGAGCATAACTATAAAGATTACATCCTCACACAAAACGCTAATTGTATTGCCCCCAATGCAATGTGTAGACTGTGTCTTGCTTGTGCTACGACAACATCCAGCACAACAGACAGAGAAGGTTGTAGCCATATATATCTCTGGAACGTTCTTTCAAATTGCAGCTGTCCAGTAATATGAGGTAGAGAGAGAGGCTACATCATATTGATCAAATTGGTTTGGTACTTGGCATTTTATTAGGATCCCCATTAGCTGTTGCAAAAGCAGCAGCTACTCTTCCTGGGGTCCAGAGGGTTCAGATGATTCACACACCTGTGAGTGCTGCCTGCCTGCTGCCTGCCTGCCTGCTGCCCTGTGAGGCCTATCTATCCATTTACCTCTGCCAATCAGCCTCAGACCAGTCTTCTAGGGGGAAGGTCAATCGGTACCACGCACTCGTTTCATAAGAGCCTTTACTACAGTAAGTCATTACAACAGCTAGTAGCTTCAGTCTCTAAAAGTGCCTTACCGTGAGAGAGGCAGAGTGAGCGAGAGAGAGAGTGGTAGATACAGAGAGGTAGAGAAACTGAATGTGTGTGTGAGTGAAGAGAGAAGCAGAAACAGAAATTAAATGTGAGTGAGCAGAGAGAGAGAGAGAGAGAGAGAGAGAGATGGGAAATAGAGAGCTCACTGGCCTTACCCTGTCACTGGCTTATGCATGTTTGATTTGACGTTCGTTGGTTCTTTGAGTAAGGAGTGCAGGGAAGGGATTGTTGCAATGGCCACGTCCTGTTCAGTTCCCTTCTGAAGTGACTGTGTCTGAACAGTGCTGGAGCAGGGCTCCTTGAATCAGAAATGACACCTGGCTAGGAGGCTACACAGAAACAATATGAGAGTTCAAGGAGAACAAGGACGAGGAGAACAACATTTTCCCTACGACCATCCGTCTGTCTGTCCATCCACCATGACTACCTGTTTCACTGCCTGACTGACTGGTTGACTGGCTGGCTGGCTGCCTGCACTCAAGATTTCTCACCATTGGAGGCAATTACCTTCACATTTTTACTGCTGAGGAAATCTTCACTCACTGGCAGTGAAGTGTGTATGATCAGAGAGAGGGAGAGAGGGATTGTGTGTGTCTTGTTAGTCTGAGCAATGTGCGTGTATATGTTTGTCTTGTAAATCCTGTACAAACCAGACAAATACATTGTCCTCATCTTCAGAAAGTGTTGTTTTCTTGTGAGTACAGTACAGTAGGGCTGTGTCCCACATGTACCCTTTTCCCCATATAATGCACTCTTTTTGTCCACTGCTTTGGTCAAAAGTAGTGCACTATATAGAGAATAGGGTGCCATTTGGGACGCAACCTAGCTCATTAGTCTCTTCTCTGTCTCCATGCTGGGTTGGTGAGTTCAGTGTGTCAGCTTTCCTTTCTGTGAGCTGTCAGGGTCATGTGGCTCTCATTTGATAATATAAACTGGGTGGTTTGAGCCCTGAATGCTGATTGGCTGACAGCCATGGTATATCAGACCGTATACCACGGGTATGACAAAACATTTATTTTTACTGCTCTAATGACATTGGTAACTAGTTTATAATAGCAATAAGGCACCTCGGGGGTTTGTGGTATATGACCAATATACCACGGCTAAATGCTGTAACCAGGCACTCCACGTTGCATTGTGCATAAGAACAGCCCTTAGCCGTGGTAAATTGGCTATATACCACACCTCCTCAAGCCTTATTGCCTAAATATAGCCTCCCTGATTGTATGTAAGTGTACTACAGCCTCTGCCAAGCCTCTGGACTCAAATGTATTAGTATAAGTGTGTGTGTGTGTGTGTGTGTGTGTGTGTGTGTGTGTGTGTGTGTGTGTGAGATGGAGAGTTATGATTTGTAGACTGTATGAAGGCGGTAGAATCACATCCAACATGCCCTCTAGGGACACATACTGTACTTGTTCTCTGACATAGACATTTGCATAGACATTTGTACACAGAGCGAATGTCAAATGTTAGAAGATATTAGGGTGTTGTGTAATAGAGAAAAGAAGACTTCCTGAATTACATTCATATTATTCTAAATTAATGTCACAGGAAGTCATCAATTACAAAATATGTCATACTAGCATTTGTGAATGACGGACCCTATTCAATTAAAACTGCTATGCATGCAGTATCCATATTTCCTGAGTACGGAATATTCAGGCAACAATAGGCGAGGCGAGTTCGTTACACTAATATACAGATGAGTTTCTGTTTTTGTTGCACACTGTAAACATTGTTTAGTTGTTTGCCCACATGTCCCAAGATCAAATTGGCATGCCACTGCAAAACCCACTTCCCAGGACAGCTCTGTCTCTCCCTGCCTGCCTGCCTTCTCACAACAACTCACCCAGCAGAGAGTGTGTCCTTTGGAGAGAGAGAGAGAGAGAGAGTGTGTGTGACTGTGACGTGTTTGTGCTCTCTGTGTGCATTAGTGTGTGTGTGACATCCTCCCCTCATTGTGACTCTGGCAGTGTGAGGCAGGCTGTTTCCCTGTGTGTGTGTGTGTGTGTGTGTGTGTGTGTGTGTGTGTGTGTGTGTGTGTGTGTGTGTGTGTGGCTGTTTCCCAGGGTTCTAAGCCCTGCCGGTCCTTTCATACCCCTGCTGCCTGGGCGGCTCAGATAAAGAGACATATTTAAAACCTCCTCCCTCGCTGTGGAGAGAGAGAGAGCGGGAGAAAGAGACAGAGGGAGAAAGAGAGAGAGTGGGAGAGCAAAAGAGAGAGCAGAGAGGGCAGGAGGAAAAGCGTATTTGTCTCATCCCATGACAGCTGTTGTGTACATGTCTAATTAAAATAGTTGAATCACTTCAGTGATTCAGTGAAATCATATCACTCAAAAATACTGTATATCTAAACTACAGAAATAAAACTATATTGAAAATGTATTTTTAATACTTAGTCTTTAATCAATTACCAGTTACCATATCTGCAATCAATCTCCCCGGTTTATCAGCAAATCGATGTGTTTCACCAGATACAGTATTATGTTCCTCTCTCCCATGCAGTAGTAGAATGGCTGTTGTTCCGAGAAGACAGAAGCCATTGTTGAACTGATCGTTTATCATTTCAGTAATGGGAGCAGACTAATCATGTGTGTGTGCGTGTGTGTATTCTGGAGACTAGCGAGGATCCACTGTGTGGTGCTTGCCAGGGCCCAGCCTCCAAAACAATGTTTGTCATTGTCTCCCCATGCCATCTGTTGAAAAACCACGGCACTCTCTCAAAATGATATAAAGATGCTAAAATCCCTGTTTCTCAGGAACATATGTGTTTAGAACCAAGAACAACAAAAGGCTATAGGAAGCAAGGCAGATGACTTCAAAGTTAGCAGAATTTGGAATTGTCAGGGCAGCGAGCTCTAGAGTCAGTCGGTTTGGGAACACTTTCTATGAAGTACAAACGTATAATCAGGGGCGCAATTTTTACTGGGGGCGGGGCGGACATGTCCCTCCCACATTCTGAAATTGCATTTTTGTTCCCCCCAGTTTTATCATTGGAATGTGATTATAAAACGAGGCAACGGTGTGCTTTAGGACCATGCGGACGCCTCCGAATGCCGGGTAGGCTGTTTGGAGTGTTTATCCGACTGGATTAAATAAAATAAAAAATAAAATGTCTTAAACCAAACCTGCATATAATACTTCATAACATCCTTTATAGTGCCTTATAATACACATAAAATGTAATGTTATTTCCCTAACAACTGTTAGGAGTTTCACCTTTCTGCTTCCTAATAGATAAGGAAAGGAAAAGCTGATCCCAGATCTGTGCATAGTGTGCTGGGTGGGATTGTAAAGAGCAGACACGGACAGGGATTAGGCCTAAGAATTAAGACTTGCCTGTCTGTGTACTGTACGCACACACCTCTCTGGATGTCATGTTGGAAGTACATGTCTTCCTGATATATCTTATCAATATAATTGTATATCATGAGAGGAGTGTGTCTCTGTGTGTGTATGCGACATGGTGGGGGGTGCCTTCCTGTCTTTATTTTCTCTGGAATTCCTTTGTTTTTGGAAGTCCGGAACGGAACAGGAGAAACTGAATCTGCGTGTTGCCTCGGGGCATGTTCTCCTTGAAAATACACACACAGCCGCAAATAGGTTCGTGTGGCTGCTGTTTTCAAAGCCACGAACAGCCGAGGTGCTTTTCTCCTCTCAGCATATAACAGTTCAGCTGGCAACAAAACAGATACTGCTACTTCTGCAAAAATATTTTCTAAGGATGCTATTAGCACTAGCTATGCTGCCTTTAGGCCGCTAGTTTACTAAAGGTTTAACCCTGGCACACTCATGTTGAAGCTGTCCTCAATACCTCAAAGTTAGACTTTGTCAATTAAAAGGTTAACTCTCAACCCCAATTTCAGCCTTTGCCCAAACCCTTCAAATAAAATAAAAAATGCATTCAGGTGACAAGTTGTAGGTGGGACATTTTCTCATAAATATTCATTTTGGGGGAGGGTAAATATAGTTGTACCTGATCCCAATACTTTCTTACTAAAGCATACTTACCAGAAGTCTATGGAAGTCTACGAGTGACTTAATTAAATCTTAAATTGTAATGGGCAAAAGATAAATCAATATCATGTTTGCAATATCATGTTTCCTTTTCCTAAATGGGTATGCATTTTTTGTGACAAAATTAAAATTCGAAGTAATATATAAAATGATAATGTTCATGAGGATGCATAATGCCTGCCAATTTGAAAAAGAAATAAAAAAACAGCATTTAATTTCCAGGAGTGCTGAGCGATTAACTGACATTTCAGTTATTTTTCATTTTATAACAACTAATTGACAGAGGTTGGTTCAATTATTTGAATTCCTTTTTGTTTGTTTTTATCTGTGAGCTCAATTTGCAGTTTCTGTAGAGATAAATCAGATCAAGTCTGAACTGTGCGATGTAGTACATTTACATTTTAGTCATTTAGCAGACACTCTTATCCAAAGCGACTTACAGTAGTGAATGCATACATTTCATACATTTTTTTCTCCGTACTGGTCCCCCGTGGGAATTGAACCCACAACCCTGGCGTTGCAAACACCATGCTCTACCAACTGAGCCACACGGGAGTTGTAGTTGCCAACAGGCCAATATTCTACATCGTTTAGCGCCGAGAACATGTTACGTTTTTACTACAATAACCATAATCCATTGCGCGCCCGCTTAAACTGTCCGTTGTGTGGTGAAAGACAGAAAGATTGAGAAAATAGAGAATGTGCGATACAGAGAGATAGAAAGCAGTTGCTTTACGAGCCTGAAAATACATGATCTAAGTGATAGTTGGTATTTAGCAGTCAGAAAGGTTTGCCGTGTTTACTTTGAAGAACTACTAAAATAGTGATTTTTGTCAGACAGCATGGGCAGAAGCTCTATATGAGACGATGACTTGGATTGAAATAATAAAGTCATCAAGTAAAACAAATATTTTATTAAAGTAAAGTAAAGTAATAATAAATTATGGTTAATAAGTGATAAGCGGTACCATTATGGGACTTGTATTAATTGTTTTATTCTGTGTTGTTACAGCATTCAAATTACATAATGCATAACACATTTAATATCTAAAACAATTATCAAAACCGAAAAACCTTGATTATTTTTTAATAATCTAATCGAATCCGAACCGACCTCAAAAAGCACTAATCGCTCAGCACTAATTTCCATGGTACTATCCAGTACAACACTGATACGTAAAAACATGTACATGGTTAAATGACAAATCATTTCTCATGTTTGCCATTTTCTGTCCTTGTTGTAACAGCATGAATTGTGACAAAAATAAAAAATAATTCTACTTTTCAATGTGGTTTAAGACATAATTCAAATGATTAATCAAATTTGATGAATCAATCACAATGCTTCATTTTGCTATATCGTTTCCTGATTTCTCCTTTGCGTTTTCATTTTCGATGTGTGTTAGACCTATCAATCAAACACGGTGGGCGGGGTTTTGGTAACGTGAGGCGGAAGAGGTTGCCTTGATCAGAGAGGAAGAGGTGAAGATGTACTATACACTGAATAACTCAGATAATATTTGCTATGCTTGCTAGGACAACAGGTGAGCAAGACGTTCGCGGGAGGAGACACAGGGAGACAGGTCGGGCATGGTGCTTGCAACAAGCTACTAGCAATGATGGCTAGTATATGTAGCTAGCTAGGTTAGATACGTTAGCTAGCTAGCTAGCTGGCTATGGTGAGAGGCAAGTCAACACTTTTTAAGAGATGAGTAAATGGACATCTACTAAAATCATTCTGGTCTAACATAAAATAATATATATATATGTATATATACACTACCGTTCAAAAGATCACTTAGAAATGTCTTTGTTTTTGAAAGAAAATCACATTTTTTGTCCAATAAAATAACATCAAATTGATCAGAAATACAGTGTAGACATTGTTAATATTGTAAATGACTATTGTAGTTGGAAACTACAGATTGTTTTATGGAATATCTACAAAGGCGTACAGAGGCCCATTATCAGCAACCACACTCCTGTGTTCCAATGACACATTGTTTTAGCTAATCCAAGTTGATCATTTTAAAAGGCTAATTTATCATTAGAAAACCATTTTGCAATTATGTTAGCACAGCTGAAAACTGTTGTGCTGATTAAAGAAGCAATAAAACTAGCCTTCTTTAGACTAGTTGAGTATCTGAAGCATCAGCATTTGTGGGTTTGATTATAGGCTCAAAATGGCCAGAAAAAAAGAACTTTCTTCTGAAACTAGTCAGTCTATTCTTTTTCTGAGAAATTATGCGAGAAATTGCCAAGAAACTGAAGTTCTCGTACAACACTGTGTACTATTCCCTTCACAGAACAGAGCAAACTGGCTCTAGCTAGAATAGAAAAAGGAGTGGGAGGCCCTGGTGCACAACTGAGTAAGAGGACAAGTACATTAGAGTGTCTGGTTTGAGAAACAGACGCCTCACAGGTCCTCAACTGGCAGCTTCATTAAATAGTACCTGCAAAACACAAGTCTCAACGTCAACAGTGAAGAGGCAACTCCAGGATGCTGGTCTTCTAGGCAGAGTTGCAAAGAAAAAGCCATATTGCAGACTGGTCAATAAAAAGAAAAGATTAAGATGTGCAAAAGAACAGACACTGGACAGAGGATGTGTTCCAGTGCACTAATGTGCGCTGAAACACATCAGTGCGCAGATATGGAGGTCCTGGACTGGCGTGGTTACACTTGGCCTGTATTTGTGAGGCCAGTTGTATGTACTGCCAAATTCTCTAAAATGACGTTGGAGGCGGCTTATGGTAGAAAAATTAACATTTAATTATCTGGCAACAGCTATGTTGGACATTGCTGCAGTTAGCATGCCAATTGAACACTCCCTCAACAATTGAGACTTCTGGGGCATTGTGTTGTGTGACCACATTTTAGAGTGGCCTTTTATTGTCCCCAGCACAATGTACACCTGTGTAATGATCATGCTGTTTAGTCAGCTTTTTGATATGCCACACCTGTCAGATGGATGGATTATCCTGGCAATAGAGAAAAGCTCACTAATAGGGAGTTAAATAAATTTGTGCACAAAATTTGAGAGAAATACACTTTTTGTTGTGTTTATATTTTTGTTCAGTATATACAGTGCCTTCGGAAAGTATTCAGACACCTTGACTTTTTCAAAATGTTGTTACGTTAAAGCCTTATTCTAAAATGTATTAAATAGTTTTTTTCCCCTCATCAATTCACACACAATACCCCATAAAGACATGGCAAAAACAGTTTAAAAAAAAAAATGTTTGCTAATTTATTAAACATAAAAAATCTGAAATATCACATTTACATAAGTATTCAGACCCTTTACTAAGTACTTTGTTGGAGCACCTTTGGCAGTGATTACAGCATCAAGCCTTCTTGGGTATAACGCTCCAAGCTTGGCACACCTGTATTTGGGGAGTTTCTCCCATTCTTCTCTGCAGATCCTCTCAAGCTCTGTCAGGTTGGATGGGGAGCGTGGCTGCACAGCTATTTTCAAGTCTCTCCAGAGATGTTCGATCGGGTTCAAGTCCGGGCTCTGGCTGAGCCACTCAAGGACATTCAGAGACTTGTCCCGAAGCCACTCCTGTGTTGTCTTGGCTGTGTGCTTAGGGTCGTTATCCTGTTGGAAGGTGAACCTTTGCCCCAGTCTGAGATCCTGAGCGCTCTGGAGCAGGTTTTCATCAAGGATCTCTCTGTACTTTGCTCTGTTCATCTTTGCCTCGATCCTGACTAGTCTCCCAGTCCCTGCCGCTGAAAAACATCCAAACAGCGTGATGCTGCCACCACCATGCTTCACCGTAGGGATGGTGCCAGGTTTCCTCCAGACGTGACGCTTGGCATTCAGGCCAAAGAGTTCAATCTTGGTTTCACCAGAGAATCTTGTTTCTCATGGTCCAAGTGGGCTGTCATGTGCCTTTTACTGAGGAGTGGCTTCTGTCTGGCCACTCTACCATAAAGGTCTGATTGTTGGAGTGCTGCAGAGATGGTTGTCCTTCTGAAAGATTCTCCCATCTCCACAGAGGAACTTTAGAGCTCTATCAGAGTGACCATCATGTTCTTGGTCACCTCCCTGACCAAGGCCCTTCTCCCCCGATTGCTCAGTTTGGCTGGGCGGCCAGCTCTAGGTTGAGTCCTGGCGGTTCCAAACTTCTTCCATTTAAGAGTGATGGAGGCCACTGTGTTCTTGGGGACCTTCAATGCTGCAGACATTTTTAGTCCCGTGTGGCTCAGTTGGTAGAGCATGGTGTTTGCAACGCCAGGGTTGTGGGTTCGTTTCCCACGGCGGACCAGTATGGAGAAAAAAAAGAAAAAAGAAACATATGAAATGTATGCATTCACTACTGTAAGTTGCTCTGGATAAGAGCGTCTGCTAAATGACTAAAATGTAAATGTAGTACCCTACCCCAGATCTGTGCCTTGACATAATCCTGTCTCGGAGCTCTGCAGAAAATTAATTTGACCTCATGGCTTGGTTTTTGCTCTGACATGCACTGTGGGACCTTATATAGACAGGTGTGTGCCTTTCCAAATCATGTCCAATCAATTGAATTTACCACAGGTGGACTCCAATCAAGTTGTAGAAACATCTCAAGGATGATTAATGGAAACAGGATGCACCTGAGATCAGTTTCGAGTCCCATAGCAAAGTGTCTGAATACTATGTTTATGTTTTTTAATTTTAATACATTAGAAACATTTTCTAAAAACCTATTTTCTCTTTGTCATTATGGGGTATTGTGCGCAGATTGCTGAGAATTTGTATTTATTTAATCAATTTTAGAATAATGCTGTAACGTAGCAAAATGTGGAAAAAGTCAAGGGGTCTAAATACTTTTCGAAGGCACTGTATATATACAGAAATAAGACAGATCCTGCTTCTGTTGCCTGTTTGAGTGTTTGTTTAGTAGACTACTGATTCCGTGAGCACCAAGCCTCACGCAACCATAACATGTTGGATAAACAATTTCAGCTGTAATATGCTGTAATAAAGGCTTTACATTTTTCCATTAGAACAGCCTCTCTGGTATTACTTATAATTCATTTAGTGTTGTTTACACTCTTCCAAACTGTCAGAAATTGCATTCACAAATTAATGCAACTGTTTTTAGTCTTTGCTGTAATAAAGGCTTTAAAATAATTCCACATTGACATTATGGGGTATTGTGTGTAAGCCAGTAACACAACAACAAAATGTGGAGTAAGTCATGGGGTATAAATACTTTCTGAGATGATGAAGTTACACGTAATTCACTACTAAATGTTTTCCATCAGATATCTTATAAAGAGCTCTGGATGAGTTATGTGCACAGTTGTCATTTTTTCCCTGTGCTTTCTACTAGCGTTTTTTTCCTCCTCTGTCATTCTCCCCTCTATATTGAGGGAGTTGAATTAAACTGGACCGGGGTGCACCGGGTTATGGCCCATGGCATGAATTGGAGGAAGCAGTGAGGGAGGAGCGCCCTACATAAAATCTAACCGTAATCTGTGCTGCCAGGTCATATTGTCAACAAGACAGCATGGTTCATCATTAAGAAACACACAACATGCTTGAATTTAGAGGTCGACCGATTAATCGGCCAATTACATTGCAATCCACGAGGAGAATGTGTAGCTAGTGCAGCATGGGCGTGCAGTATCAAAAGGACCTTGTGACTGCAAGGAGCCAAGGTAAGTTTCTAGTTAGCATTAAACTTATTTTATGAAAAACAATCAATCACATAATCCCTAGTTAACTACACATGGTTGATGATATTACTAGTTTAACTAGCTTGTCCTGCGTTGCATATAATCAATGCGGTGCCTGTTAATTTATCATCGAATCACAGTCTTCTTCAACTTCGCCAAACAGGTGATGATTTAACAAAAGTGCTTTTGCGAAAAAAGCACAATCGTTGCACAAATGTACCTAACCATAAACATCAATACCTTTCTTAAAATCAATACACAGAAGTATATATTTTTAAACCTGCATATTTAGTTAAAACAAATTCATGTTAGCAGGCAATATTAACTAGGGAAATTGTGTCACTTCTCTTGCATTCAGTGCAAGCAGAGTCAGAGTATATGCAGCAGTTTGGGCCGCCTGGCTCGTTGCGAACTGTGTGAAGACCATTTCTTCCTAACAAAGACCGTAATTAATTTGCCAGAATTTTACATAGTTATGACATAACATTGAAGGTTGTGCAATGTAACAGCAATATTTAGACTTAGGGTTGCCACCCATTCGATAAAATACGGAACGGTTCCGTAGTTCACTGAAAGAATAAACGTTTTGTTTTCGATTATAGTTTCAGGATTTGACCATATTAATGACCTAAGGCTCATATTTCTGTGTGTTTATTATATTATAATTAAGTTTATGATTTGATATTTGATAGAGCAGTCTGACTGAGCGGTGGTAGGCAACAGCAGGCCTGTAAGCATTCATTCAAACAGCACTTTACTGTGTTTGCCAGCTCTTAGCAATGCTTGAAGCACAGCGCTGTTTATGACTTCAAGCCTATCAACTCCCGAGATTAGGAGGGCAATACTAAAGTGCCTATTAGAACACCCAATAGTCAAAGTATGTGAAATACAAATGGTATAGAGAGAAATAGTCCTATAATTCCTATAATAACTACAACCTAAAACTTCTTAACTGGGAATATTGAAGACTCATGTTAAAAGGAACCACCAGCTTTCATATGTTCTCATGTTCTGAGCAAGGAATTTATTTATTTATTTTTATTTAACCTTTATTTAACTAGGCTCTTAAACGTTAGCTTTTTTACATGGCACATATTGCATATTTACGTTCTTCTCCAACACTTTGCTTTTGCATTATTTAAACCAAATTGAACATGTTACATTATTTATTTGAGACTAAATTGATTTTATTTATGTATTATATTGAGTTAAAATATGTGTTTATTGTTCATTCAGTATTGTTGTAATTGTCATTATTAAAAATATATATAAAAATTGTCCGATTTAATCGTTATGGGCTTTTTTTGGTCTTCCAATAATCGGTATCGGTATCGGCATTGAAAAATCATAATTTGTCGACCTCTACTTGAATTTGACTAATTTTACTTGGGAAGGTCAATAAAGTACATATTTGTGTTTTTACCAAGAGCAAACTTTGCATTTGAACACTCTGAATCCTAAATAATTACTCCACATTCTTGTCTTGACACACGTCACTGTTTTGAGCCGACTTTGCCGTGGACTTTGAACGGGGCACCCGGCTCATGCCCGGGAGGCCGCCCGGATTTCAATCTCCGCCCACCCGGGCCAGCTTAATCGGATCCCCTCATTGTAATATCGCTGTAACCCTCAGCTACAGGAATAGTTGGTTAAGAGAGCACACAAGGCCTATATCCCAATTCTCCACCCTTCTCTTACGCTGTGTACTTTCAAACTCCTCATCATGGAAGTATGCAAGTTCACACTTCGGGATAAGGGAGGAGAATCGGGACAGAAATCAGCAACATGACAGTAACTTTGTAACATGTCCAACTAATTTGAGTACTGCCTATGAGGAGAAAGGGTGCCCCACACACAGTCTGTTCAGTGTGTGACACAATGTGTCTTTGAGTTGCACAATCACTGTCAAGTAATGACTTGTCATGACTTGCAAACATTCTCTTCCTCCTATCTATCCAGGTAGTAGTACTTAATAAGGGATACTTATTTGTAAATGTTCTACATGAGCTTATCGCTAAGTTTAGATGCCCTCCAGTGTTGTCCGCCACTACTCTCCCACAGCCACATCTGGAACTCCTAAACAGACAGACAGACACACATACATGCTGACACAGAGAGACAGGCAGAAAGAGAGACACAGTGTGAGAGCTGGGCCCAAAAAATAAACAAAAGCGTAACAAAATGTTCTATTGTACATGTGACGTTACACTATATAGTATGATCGTAGGCTTGGGAGGTATACAGATTGTCATACCTTCATACCGACATTGTGCCATACTGGGATATTTGGGGATTACCGGCACTGAACACAAGGGTCGCTGTTTTCAAACCCCACTGATACTCTGTAAGCCGAAGGTTAGCAATGCTAACAAGTACATTTCAAATCCCATAGAGAATGCTAAATAAATGCTAATGAACGCATTGCAAACATTTTATATAGTGTCTGACCTAAACTATACAAGTAAGTAACTCAAAAATGCTACTCACAGTTTTCTGCACACACAAAAGACAGCAAGGCTCATGATCCAGGAGGGGATTCTCTGCTGTTACCAATCGAATCCTTGATTTTGGAAGAAGTTAACACTGTCAACGTTTCCCTTTACAGTGGGATTTATGATCGAATCAATGCAATATTAGCCACTTTCAATGCAACATACCGAAACAAAACGAACTATGCAAGACTTAGTTTGCATAACTAACTATGCAAGAGATTTTGTTGTAGGCATTGGAGTAGGATTCTATTGCATTGACACTCACAACTTATCCCGTACTCTACACAGACCGGTGCACCATAACCAATCAGAGCTGCAGTAGGCCTATATGCAAATTGACTATTGCCACATATGGATCTGTGCCATTCACTTTGAACTGGACTGTGTTTGCAGCATGAGCGGTCGTGGGTAGATGCGTTTGATTTTAGATCTATGTGAGAGCTACATGTAGCCATGTGTGCACATTTGTTTATATCCTTTGCTAGTTTGTGAATTATTAGCCCAGTTATAGATCATTTGTATTCAGCAATGGGGAGTGATTGCTTTCTACAAGAGCACAAACGTGTACATTTCTAGACATCTTTGAAAAGCGAGTCAGTTAAATAGCTTTTTTTTGCCTTAAAGGGGCAGTGTTGTATTTTGAGACAGGCTTGAATAAGCTAAGTAGCCAATAGGCAGAGGGCACATAATTTGTCTGATTCTCTGTAATAATGGTATGGGAACAATAATGCATTTTATTTTGTAAAGTGGTTTCTTGCATCAAACAACACAACAACATTTTAAGTCACCTCTTTGTCATAAGGACAAGTGAAGAAACAGCTTAATGCTAAACCCTGCATGTTTAAAAAAAAAAAAAGTCTCATGGAATGTAGACCTACATTGAACACCACACATTGACTGCTACTGTAGACTGAATGATAGAACAGCTATTTCCATGGTAAAATGTTATGGGATAAATTTTCTCCATTGTTTTTGATGGAAGGCCACTCTGGTAGGCCTACATTATGATCAAATAGCCACAGTAGCCTACTTGACCACTATCTGAAACTGTAACTTCAAGCGAGTACAGCCTTAGTGTTCAGAGTAAACGCTGGAAGTTGCACAGAATTTACACAACGTTCAAGTTTGCGCTCAGCAGAGATTACATTTGTTCAGTGCCCAAAAACATTTGAGGGAACATTGCTCACAGTTATGGTTTCACTTTTCAGAATTAGAAGTGTGTGGGCAGTGTATGAATATTGTAAATAAAGGATTTTGGAGATACCACATCTGCTCCATGTGGGATTAGACCTCACAACCTTTGAACTATGAGACAATTGTTTTAGCAGACTGTGCCACCAACCAATTGTAGCAGATAGGAAAAAAGACATCCAATTGACATGAACACCATTGTCATCTATTTCTTGTTATGATGGATGTAGCTACGAATATAAACATATAATCCTCATAGCCTATGTTTTTTTCCTTCTTTGTAAAAGCACATAGATTTGTATGAAACGGTAAGCAAAAACATTGAATTTGGTCATATGTGGAAATGTGCCTTACTGCCTTTTGAATTTTGTAGTGTAGTCAAGGAAGCATCATTCAAAATATATTGTCAGTGACACACTCCACTTACCAAGACCAATACCGAATAAGGCACACTGCCTTGAAATGGTACCACCCAGCACATCTAGAATGGAGTGTATTTCATACTGAACCCCTCCCTTGAGATGGCGTAGAGGCACCTCTTCATCACGATTTCAATGGTGAATACAGGTGAAACACTCTTATAAGATATGGAAAATGCAATATAATGTATGACATAGGCACTAATAACTGCCCATAACTCATACACACACCTTCCATCTGATAAACTAAAAAGAAAATCATTAAAATGCCAACACTGTTTATCTTTTTTTTTTTTCTCTCCATGTGACCACTGCTGTTCCACCACTGGTTTTCTGTGACAAGTTCCTTATCAGGGGTAAACTATATATCTCGTTTCCCTCGTTTGAAGGCGTGTTGTGTTGAGAGAGAGGGAATTGAATAGGCGTGTTGCCAGCCTGCTTCTGTAGAGCCAGGCCCATTCTTCAGCCAGCTCTTGAAGGTGGGAGGAGAGGGAAGAACATGAGTAAAGGAGGAGGGAAGCCAAGGTATTTCCCTTTGCTGAGGAGGAGCAATAGAAAGAAGAGAAGTTGGAGGAGGAGGAGACGAGGAAGAGACAAAGGGAGGGGAAAGATAGAGAATAAGTGGTAGGGCGATGAAGGAAGGGGGTAGAGAGGGAGGAACTGGAGGTGAAGGAGGAGGAAGAGGAGGAGCAGGGGGAGTTAGAAAGACAGGGAGGAGGGGTAGAAGAGGGAGGGAAAAATGGTGGTTGTACCACATGGATGCTAATTGTATTGGTGTTGTGCTCCTGTCAGACTGTCAGTGTAAATCTGTTTGACGGGTCACTTTGTCAATCATGAAGCCTAAAAGCCTTTCTATTGGATTCCAGAGGAAAATGCTGCTGTACGTTTCCTTTGTACCATGATGATGGCAATGGTCATGTTGTTTGATTCTGGCCATACGGCTGCAAGGTTATTATTAGCTGTAGCTTTTCTTTTTCTTTACTTTTCTCTTCTCTCCTGCTTTCTTCATAAAAGAGGGAGTAGAGTAATTCAGTCAATGTTTGGACATTTGCACTACAGTTTATGAAGCTTTTGTTTTTGTGATTTTATCTTGCTTGTGTTGCTATGCTCAATTGAGTCGTTTTCACCCGGACTATGTACAAAATACGTTTTTCTGAAATGGCACCCTATTCCCTTTGTAGTGCACTATTTTTTACCAGGACCCATGGTCTTCCCTCTCTGTCTGTGGGTCAGCTGAGGTGAAAGCCAGCAGTCAGTGCTTGAGGATTATCTAAACTCTGTTTCACTTTCTGGCCAAACAGGCTTCAGCCGGACGGGATCATGACAGAGAACATTACGTCCTACACAGTGATGAAGCTTGCATGGCATAGTGTGCTGTTTGATCAACATCATCCTCTCTATCTCTCTCTCTCTCTCTGTTCTCCCTCTCCCTCTTGCATACGCACTTCCTAGCACTATCCTTTCTCCCCTCCCGTCTCTATCGTCCTACTGTCTTCTCTGCCATTCCCCCCTCTCTCTCTTTCTCTCTCTCTCACCCCGCTCCGACCTCTCCTCTGGTGCCAACAGCATTGTTTGTGGACGGCAGACATCAGTAATACACTGTCCTTGCTCTGATCTGAGGCTCTGAAGCTGGAAGCACTGCGGTCAAGCAGAGTAGCATCAGCTAGTTCAGACACAGAGCAGAGCGATACAGTGGTGTCTGAAATGATTGCCACCTTTGACAAAGATTAGCAAAAAGTACTGTATACTGAGCTATATTGTATGCTCAGAAAAAATAGGAAATTGCTCAGAGAAAGACATTTTGTTTAACAAGTAATACTTTTTTCTCTCAAAAAGGGTTGGGTCAAAATTATTGACACCCCCTGTTTTCAATACCTCTCAGTCCATCACCTTGTGAGGATAACAGCACTGAGCCTTAAAAATATATTTGTATTTGTTGGAGGACACATTGGGAGGGATCTTAGACCATTCTTCCATACAGAATCCTTCCAGATGCTTGATATCCTTATGGACTGACCTCTTCAATTAAAACCGCAGGGTTTCATGTCTGGAGACTGAGATGGTCATTGCAAAATGTAGATTTTTTTTGCCAATTAACCCTTTCTTTGTGGATTATTTTTAGGGAAATCAGTGACAGCATACATACAGACATACCAAGCCACGCACAGGACAATAACAAAAAAACAACAACAAAAAACACTACAAATACTACAGCCAGAATCATGGGTTTATATTGTGGCTAATCAAAATCATATCTCAAACTAGGGATTAGATGGAGTAAATTCAGCATATAATATGGTCAAAAGCTCTCTTTATTTTGGATTTTATGAAGGAGATGGCTGAGGACCAGGTGGATATTTTAGTGGCTTTAGCTCTGTGGATTATTGCAGTGGACCTCTCAAGGGTTAAGATGTCCATATAGTAGTAGATCCACAGAGTGTTCACGGGAGCCTCCTGATCAAATCATGCTTTCAAAATGGCCTTATTTGCTGCAGTAAGAGCAGCCATTATTAGATATCACTTTTTGGAGCTTAGACAGATAGCTGAAGTATCTCCAAATAGGAGTAGGCCAGGACATTTGGGGAGCCTTACAGGCTGACTACACCGCTCGCGTCGCGTATCCCAGGACAAATTAGCTAGCAACAGCAAGCTAGATAAATAGGACAAATTAGCTAGCAACTGCAAGCTAGCTAGCTAAATTGCCATAAATGTTTAATGCTTTTCGACCTGTCCCCAAAGTAATATAATTGGTTTAGAGTTTGTTTTGATATTTTAACCTGCGTGTCGTGATCCCGTTTGGTGTAGGGGGACAAAATACATTTATGCACGATGGCGCACGCGCGTAGCCGGTTTGGGTTCCGTGGAACTTCCAAGAACTAAGAAAGTATGGGCAGGAAAATGTTCCATACATCTGACAGTTGGGCACTCCAGAGAGCGATTGGCTAATTTCCAATAGCATTCAAATAACACCTCTTGCAAGATTTGTCTCTGAGAGTTTTATTTGGATGCGTGCTTGGGGTTATTGTCTTGCTGGAAGATCCACTTGCGGCCAAGTTTCAGCTACCTGGCAGGGCAACCATGTTTTTGGATAAAATGTACTGGTGCTGGATAAAGTTAATGATGCTGTTTACCATAACAAGGGCCCCAGGACCAGTGGAAGCAAAATAGCCCCATAACATCAAAGATCTCATTTCGCATCTAGTTGTAGGCTAAGAGACTTGGTGACCCCAAGATGTGACCAAGTTCTGTAATTTTCCAACTGTGGCCCTTTGCCTTTTCTTTACACATGCATCCTCTCAAGTTTACCACTTTTCCAGTGGTTTTAAACTTATAATTCTGTGGTAGACTATTTTGTTTTTTAGCTATTGTTTTGTACCCATTGCCTGATTTATGAAGTTCAACAACCATCTCTTTTCATTGTAAGATCTTTGCCTTTCCCCATGGTGATGGATAAAAAATGTATTTTGCATACGTGCTTCCTCATTTTTATACCCCAGTGCAACAGAAAGCCATGAAATGCCACAATACAGTTCCTTAAACTGAGCTAAAAAAAATGTTAAAGTGGAATGTTAATGCAGATTTAATTTTGTTAGATTTTTTAAGATAAGAATCTTTAGGGGTGCCAATAATTTTGACAGTTTTGAGAAAAATAAGTATTACATGCTGCGACTGATTTGAATACCAAAAGTTCTATTTCTAAAAGGAGCAGCACGCAGCCAGCTTAAGAGTGCATCGGTGACACAAGCACAGGGAAAACGCGACAAACCCACATTTTAAAACAAATGATTGAACTGGGGATAGCTAGCTAGCATAATGTCACAAGCATGATGAGCTCGCCAGTAATTTTAGTTAGACTTGATTGGCATGCAAGCTAGCTACCGCAGGAGAAACAAAAAACTGTGTTGTGAAATGGGCACAGAGACATGGTTATTGGTCCTACCAGATCCGCGAGAAGGTTCTAGATAGTGTATAGCTCTGTACATCGACTGTTGATGGATGTGGATGTCTGGGTTCAGGTCTCAGGCTCCCAATGACTTTGCAATTAGCTCTTTAACTCCATCTGTACAGTACCTGATAGAGCAGACCCGGAAGGCCTGGCCTGGATGCCCCAGGACGGTCCACCCCCCCTCCCCCATTAGCAAGCAATGTAATAGCGTAATAGCTGGCAATGCAATCCAAGCCCTGGGCGACATGCCAAATACCTGAAGCTGCTGATGGCAGAGCAGTACCAGATATCAGTTTCAATTCAATTCATTTCAAAGGGCTTTATTGGCATGAGAAACATATGTTTACATTGCTAATGGAATAGACAATAAACAAAAGGGAAATAGTCTGTAAACATTACACTCATATTACAGAAGTTTAAAAAGAATGTAAACATTACACTCATATTACAGAAGTTTAAAAAGAATGTAAACATTACACTCATATTACAGAAGTTTAAAAAGAATGTAAACATTTCAAATGTTAAACTATTGTCTATGTGGAGTGATATCTCTCTCTCTCTCTCTCTCTCTCTCTCTCTCTCACTCTGAGTAGCATCAGCTCGTTCAGACACAGTAGAGACCTGTCAGTACAAGAAAATATTGGTAGCAACCCATTACCTTGTACTGGAACAAGCAGAATATATAGTATGAACCATTCTTCCATGAGTATTTGCATTGTACCTTCATTCAAATGGGCAATAGTCACAGCACAAACCAACTTTATTTGCTTGTTGTCTGTAGGCAGGAGTGTGTGTTATGTGTAGGAAGTCACACTATCTGTTAGTCAGTCTGTCTGAATGACTGTCTGAATGACTGCCTGACTGACTGCCTGCTGCGTGACTGACGACTGATTGTGGCCCATCTTTGATAACTCCTGAAGGGTCTCTTTTTTAGATTCACCAGTATATATTAAACAAATTGAACTGACAGTTTTACACCATTTCATAACATTATCACCAAAAATATCTGCATTAAATATAGGAAAAGGAGAAAAGCCTTTGATTTGACAGTTACATTATAGTAAGCCAGAGGCCACACCAGTGTTGTTACAAAGTGAAACATTTGAATCAAATAGGAAGAGTATTTAATGACTGTTGGCAGATTGTGGTAGGAAGAGGTGGGTGTAAGTTAGAATGCAGACAGCACCTCTCTGCCAATTCTGACACCTCACATAACCTTGTAATGTGAAAGAGAACTGCTTCACCAAATTCGTTTTTTGTCAAAGCATTATGAAATTATAGGCCAATGCGTTGTATTATATATATAAGGATGGGTATCGTTAAGATTTTAACGGTATTACTACTCTTACCGATACTGCTTATCGATCCGGTACTTTAACGGTATTCTTATCGGTTCTTTTTGTTATTTTTTACGGAAAAAACCCGAAACAAATTAACCTGTCTGGGAACGTGCGTCCCACCCTAGTCAACAGCCAGTGGAATCGCGTCGCGCGAAATAAAAAACCTCATAAATGCTATAACTTCAATTTCTCAAACATATGACTATTTTACACCATTTTATAGATACACCTCTCCTGAATCGAACCACGTTGTCCAATTTCAAAAAGGCTTTACAGCAAAAGCAAAACATTAGATTATGTTAGGAGAGTACCCTGCCAAAAAAAATCACACTGCTATTTTCAAAGCAACTAGATGCATCACAAATACCCAAAACACAGCTAAATGCAGCACTAACCTTTGACAATCTTCATCAGATGACACTCCTAGGACATCATGTTACACAATACATGCATTTTTTGTTCGATAAAGTTCATATTTATATATAAAAACAGCATTTTACATCGGCGCGTGACGTTCAGAAAATATTTTCCCTCAAATGCTTCCGGTGAATCAGCGCTACAATTTACAAAATTACTATTCGAAAACATTGTTAAAATGTAATATTGTCATTCAAAGAATTCTCATGAATGCAACCGCATTGCCAGATTTAAAAATAACTTTACTGGAAAATCACACTTTGCAATAAACGACGTGGTATGCTCAGAAAAATAGGCTAGGCGATACATGTTAGCGCCATCTTGGAACCATCTAAAAGCAAAAATACTATTGTAAATATTCCCTTACCTTTGATTATCTTCATCAGAAGGCACTTCCAGGAATCCCAGGTCCACAACAAATGTAGTTTTGTTCGAAAAAGTTAATAATTTATGTCCCAATAGTTCCTTCTTGTTAGCGCGTTCCGAAGGCTACTCATAATGTACTGAAGCGCGCGGGACTTGTCGTCACGAATGTGCAAAAAAAAAATATTTACATTCGTTCAAACATGTCAAACGTTGTATAACATAAATCTTTAGGGCCTTTTTCAACCAGAGCTTCAATAATATTCAAGGCGGACGATTGCATTGTCTTACTAAACGTTTCGGAACAAAAGGGTTCCCATGGGCGCCCTCGTCATAGTAGTAATGGCCCTTCCCCTGTGACCAACTTCCCAAGCCTCTCTTTGGGTCAGTTTCTACCATAGAAGACTCAAACCACTTTGTAAAGACTGTTGACATCTAGTGGAAACCTTAGGAAGTGCTACATGATTAATAAGTCCCCGTGTGTTTCAATGGCAAAGGTTTGAAGTGATTCCACACCTTAGATTTCCACTTCCTGTTAGGATTTGTCTCAGGGTTTTGACTGCCATATGAGTTCTGTTATACTCACAGACACCATTCAAACAGTTTTAGAAACTTTAGAGTGTTTTCTATCCAAATCTACTAATTATATGCATATTCTAGTTACTGGGCAGGAGTAGTAACCAGATTAAATCGGGTACGTTTTTTATCCGGCCGTGCAAATACTGCCCCCTATCCCCAACAGGTTATCCTCTATGGGACCCCTTCCCGTTCTCATCCCGGTAACGGGATTGCTTGACAAGATAGCAAAAATCTAATAATTTCAATTTCTCAAACAATCAAATATTTTACACCATTTGAAAGATAAACATCTCCTTAATCCAACCACATTGTCTGATTTCAAAGAGGCTTTACGGCGAAAGCATAAAGTTAGATTATGTTAGGACAGTACATAGACAAAAAATTACACACAGCCATTTTCAATGCAAGGACAGGTGTCACCAAAAGCAGAAAAACAGCTAAAATGATGCACTAACCTTTGACAATCTTCATCAGATGACACTCCTAGGACATTAGACAATACATGCATTTTTTGTTCTATCAAGTTCATATTTATATCCAAAAACAGCATTTTACATTGGCGTGTGACGTTCAGAAAATGTATTTCCCCCAAAACTGACAGTGAATCAGCACTACAATTTACAAAAATACTCGTCATAAACGTTGATAAGATATTAAACTGTTATTCAAAGAATTATAGATTAACATCTCCTGAATGCAACCGCATTGACAGATTTCAAAATAACTTTACTGGGAAAGCACACTTTGCAATAATCTGAGTACTGTGCTCAGAAAAATACACTACACAATACAGATAGCCGCCATTTTGGAGTCATCTAAATGCATAAATAGCATTACAAATATTCACTTACCTTTAATAATCTTCATCAGAAGGCACTTCCAGGTATCCCAGGTCCACAACAAATGTTGTTTTGTTCGATAAAGTTCATAATTTATGTCCAAATAACTCCATGTTGTTTGCGCGTTTAGTAAGCTACTGAAAATGTAGGACGCTCGAGGAAAATGTCACGACGAAAAGTAAAAAAAAAAATCTATTTACGTTCGTTCAAACATGTCAAACGTTGTATAGCATCAATCTTTAGGGCCTTTATAACGTGAAACTTCAGTAATATTCCAACCAGACCCATGCATTGTCTTGAAAAATCTTTTGGAACAGAGCAACCTCTCGCATGAACGTGCGCCAATGAACTGACATTCTTCTCTGGGTTACCAACTTTCCCTATCTTCTCATTCGGTCTCTGTTCATCATAGACGCCTCAAACAACTTTCTAAAGACTGTTGACATCTAGTGGAAGCCTTAGGAAGTGCAAAATGAATCCTTAGTCACTGTGTGTTCGATTGGCAATGACTTGAAAAACCTACAGGCACCAGATTTTTCATTTCCTGGTTGTATTTTTCTCAGGTTTTTGCCTGCCACATAAGTTTTGTTATACTCACAGACACCATTCAAACAGTTTTGGAAACTTCAGAGTATTTTCTATCCAAATCTACTAATAATATGCATATTCTAGTTTCTGGGCCAGAGTAGTAACCTGTTTAAATTGGGTACGTTTTTCATCCTGCCGTGAAAATACTGCCCCCTAGCCCAGACAGGTTCTGCTCACAAGTGAACGGTGAAGGATATCGTTGCCGAGTGCAAGTCATCAGACCCTGTTGAGAGGCTGAGTACTAACCAGAAGGTTAGTCTCACTTCCGGTCCGGAGCGAGCAGTCGCATTTCGCTTCGCTCCACAGGTAATATTACACTTCTTTACATTACAACGGTTTGGTTTGTTTGATCTGAACAATTTTTTCTTAGCTATCAAAGATAATTGTGTAGTTTAGAGTAATTATCGAGGCCAGCTATTTTTTCGTCCTCCTAACGTAGTCAACACTGCTGCCTGCTAGCTGCTAACTAGTCAACACCGCTAGCTAGCCAACCGCTACCGACTAGCAGCGCTGTAATTACTAATACATTACAACGGAACGATTTGACTAGTGCAGTGTTAGCTAGCTAGCTACATAGCTGTCTTTGTCATAGCTTGATAATTGTGTAGTTTAGTAATAGCTAGGTTAGCTAGCCAGCTATTTCCGTCCCCCGCGACGCCATTGTTCCATACCCAGCCAACTATTACCGACGAGCAGCATTGTAGAAACTAAATACGTTACAAAGGAACGTCTTGATTAGTGTTATGTTATGTTAGCTAGCTACAAAGTTGCTTTTGTATAATAGCCAACCTCTACCGACTAGCAGCACTGTAGAAACTATTACATTACAACGGAACGATTTGACTAGTGCAGTGTTAGCTAGCTAGCTACATAGCTGTCTTTGTCATAGCTTGATAATTGTGTAGTTTAATAAATATCGAGGCTAGCTAGGTTAGCTAGGTTAGCTAGCCAGCTATTTTCGTCCCCCGCGACGCCATTGTTCCATACCCAGCCAACTATTACCGACGAGCAGCATTGTAGAAACTAAATACGTTACAAAGGAACGTCTTGATTAGTGTTATGTTATGTTAGCTAGCTACAAAGTTGCTTTTGTATAATAGCCAACCTCTACCGACTAGCAGCACTGTAGAAACTATTACATTACAACGACTTGATTAGTGTAGTGTTGTGTTAGTTAGCTAGCATTTGTCACTTTAGTCAATAAGATTTTCGCAACGTAAGCTTAACTTTCGGAACATTCGAGACGTGTAGTCCACTTGTCATTCCAATCTCCTTTGCATTAGCGTAGCCTCTTCTGTAGCTTGTCAACTATGTGTCTGGCTATCCCTGTTCTCTCCCCTCTGCACAGGCCATACAAACGCTTCACACCGCGTGGCCGCTGCCACTCTAACCTGGTGGTCCCAGCGCGCACGACCCACGTGGAGTTCCAGGTCTCCGGCAGCCTCTTGAACTGCCGGTCTGCGGCCAACAAGGCTGAGTTCATCTCAGCCTATGCTACCCTCCAGTCCCTAGACTTCCTGGCGCTGACGGAAACATGGATTACCACAGATAACACTGCTACTCCTACTGCTCTCTCCTCGTCTGCCCACGTATTCTCGCATACCCCTAGAGCATCGAGCCAGCGGGGTGGTGGCACTGGAATCCTCATCTCTCCCAAGTGGACATTCTCTCTTTCTCCCCTGACCCATCTGTCTATCTCCTCATTTGAATTCCATGCTGTCACAGTTACCAGCCCTTTCAAGCTTAACATCCTTATCATTTATCGCCCTCCAGGTTCCCTTGGAGAGTTCATCAATGAGCTTGATGCCTTGATAAGTTCCTTCCCTGAGGATGGCTCACCTCTCACAGTTCTGGGTGACTTTAACCTTCCCACGTCTACCTTTGACTCTTTCCTCTCTGCCTCCTTCTTTCCACTCCTCTCCTCCTTTGACCTCACCCTCTCACCTTCCCCCCCTACTCACAAGGCAGGCAATACGCTTGACCTCATCTTTACTAGATGCTGTTCTTCCACTAATCTCATTGCAACGCCCCTCCAAGTCTCCGACCACTACCTTGTATCCTTTTCCCTCTCGCTCTCATCCAACACTTCTCACTCTGCCCCTACTCGGATGGTATTGCGCCGTCCCAACCTTCGCTCTCTCTCTCCCGCTACTCTCTCCTCTTCCATCCTATCATCTCTTCCCTCTGCTCAAACCTTCTCCAACCTATCTCCTGATTCTGCCTCCTCAACCCTCCTCTCCTCCCTTTCTGCATCCTTCGATTTTCTCTGTCCCCTATCCTCCAGGCCGGCTCGGTCCTCCACTCCTGCGCCGTGGCTCGACGACTCACTGCGAGCTCACAGAACAGGGCTCCGGGCAGCCGAGCGGAAATGGAGGAAAACTCGCCTCCCTGCGGACCTGGCATCCTTTCACGCCCTCCTCTCTACATTTTCCTCTTCTGTCTCTGCTGCTAAAGCCACTTTCTACCACTCTAAATTCCAAGCATCTGCCTCTAACCCTAGGAAGCTCTTTGCTACCTTCTTCTCCCTCCTGAATCCTCCTCCCCCTCCCCCCCCCTCCTCTCTCTCTGCGGATGACTTCGTCAACCATTTTGAAAAGAAGGCTGATGACATCCGATCCTCGTTTGCTAAGCCAAACGACACCGCTGGTCCTGCTCACACTGCCCTACCCTGTGCTTTGACCTCTTTCTCCCCTCTCTCTCCAGATGAAATCTCGCGTCTCGTGACGGCCGGCCGCCCAACAACCTGCCCACTTGACCCTATCCCCTCCTCTCTTCTCCAGACCATTTCCGGAGACCTTCTCCCCTACCTCACCTCGCTCATCAACTCATCCTTGACCGCTGGCTACATCCCTTCCGTCTTCAAGAGAGCGAGAGTTGCACCCCTTCTGAAAAAACCTACACTCAATCCCTCCGATATCAACAACTACAGACCAGTATCCCTTCTTTCTTTTCTCTCCAAAACTCTTGAACGTGCCGTCCTTGGCCAGCTCTCCTGCTATCTCTCTCAGAATGACCTTCTTGATCCTAATCAGTCAGGTTTCAAGACTGGGCATTCAACTGAGACTGCTCTTCTCTGTGTCACGGAGGCTCTCCGCACTGCTAAAGCTAACTCTCTCTCCTCTGCTCTCATCCTTCTAGACCTATCTGCTGCCTTTGATACCGTGAACCATCAGATCCTCCTCTCCACCCTCTCCGAGCTGGGCATCTCCGGCGCGGCCCACGCTTGGATTGCGTCCTACCTGACAGGTCGCTCCTACCAGGTGGCGTGGCGAGAATCTGTCTCTGCACCACGTGCTCTCACCACTGGTGTCCCCCAGGGCTCTGTTCTAGGCCCTCTCCTATTCTCACTATACACCAAGTCACTTGGCTCGGTCATATCCTCACATGGTCTCTCCTATCATTGCTACGCAGACGACACACAATTAATCTTCTCCTTTCCCCCTTCTGATAACCAGGTGGCGAATCGCATCTCTGCATGTCTGGCAGACATATCAGTGTGGATGACGGCTCACCACCTCAAGCTGAACCTCGGCAAGACGGAGCTGCTCCTCCTCCCAGGGAAGGACTGCCCGTTCCATGATCTCGCCATCACTGTTGACAACTCCCTTGTGTCCTCCTCCCAGAGTGCTAAGAACCTTGGCGTGACCCTGGACAACACCCTGTCGTTCTCCACTAACATCAAGGCGGTGACCCGATCCTGTAGGTTCATGCTCTACAACATTCGCAGAGTACGACCCTGCCTCACACAGGAAGCGGCGCAGGTCCTAGTCCAGGCACTTGTCATCTCCCGTCTGGATTACTGCAACTCGCTGTTGGCTGGGCTCCCTGCCTGTGCCATTAAACCCCTACAACTCATCCAGAACGCCGCAGCCCGTCTAGTGTTCAACCTTCCCAAGTTCTCTCACGTCACCCCGCTCCTCCGCTCTCTCCACTGGCTTCCAGTTGAAGCTCGCATCCGCTACAAGTCCATGGTGCTTGCCTACGGAGCTGTGAGGGGAACGGCACCTCCGTACCTTCAGGCTCTGATCAGGCCCTACACACAAACAAGGGCACTGCGTTCATCCACCTCTGGCCTGCTCGCCTCCCTACCTCTGAGGAAGCACAGCTCCCGCTCAGCCCAGTCAAAACTGTTCGCTGCTCTGGCACCCCAATGGTGGAACAAGCTCCCTCACGACGCCAGGACAGCGGAGTCAATCACCACCTTCCGGAGACACCTGAAACCCCACCTCTTTAAGGAATACCTGGGATAGGATAAAGTAATCCTTCTACCCCCCCCCCGAAAGATTTAGATGCACTATTGTAAAGTGGTTGTTCCACTGGATATCTTAAGGTGAATGCACCAATTTGTAAGTCGCTCTGGATAAGAGCGTCTGCTAAATGACTTAAATGTAAATGTAAGGTTATTGTTTTGAGTAGAAATGAAAATGTCTACTTCTCAGTCTCTGTTGGTAGCTGGCGTCACTGCTAGCTATTGAGACTCGGTTAGCCCACGCTGCAAGACTTAGGCTAACTTGGCTAGCTTGCAGTGATACAGTTTATCCATAACTGTTGTGTAATCTCTAATGGGAGCACGTTGCTTACGCACAGTCTCTACACTTTTTTCTTGTCCTGGGACGTGTCTATTGTACTTAAAATACTTTCACAGCAGCTATTAGCCACTGAAAAGGGTGGAGATGTAATATTTCTCCTTCTTTCTGCAATATGGAAGTTGGCCATATCCCCAATTGTGAGATATTCAAAACAAATAATTGAAAGAGAACTTAAGGTTACTTGCGGAACCCCGGTTCTCTGATAATATGATTGAGATTAGAGGTCGACCGATTATGATTTTTCAACGCCGATACCGATACTGATTATTGGATTTTTTAAATGTATTTGTAATAATGACAATTACAACAATACTGAATGAACACTTATTTTAACTTAATATAATACATCAATAAAATCAATTTAGCCTCAAATAAATAATGAAACATGTTCAATTTGGTTTAAATAATACAAAAACAAAGTGTTGGAGAAGAAAGTAAAAGTGCAATATGTGCCATGTAAGAAAGCTAACGTTTAAGTGCCTTGCTCAGAACATGAGAACATATGAAAGCTGGTGGTTCCTTTTAACATGAGTCTTCAATATTCCCAGGTAAGAAGTTTTAGGTTGTAGTTATTATAGGAATTATAGGACTATTTCTCTCTATACCATTTGTATTTCATATACCTTTGACTATTGGATGTTCTTATAGGCACTTTAGTATTGCCAGTGTAACAGTATAGCTTCCGTCCCTCTCCTCGCTCCTACCTGGGCTCAAACCAGGAACACATCGACAACAGCCACCCTCGAAGCAGCATTACCCATGCAGAGCAAGGGGAACAACTACTCCAAGTCTCAGAGCGACTGACGTTTGAAACGCTATTAGCGCGCACCCCGCTAACTAGCTAGCCATTTCACATCGGTTACACCAGCCTAATCTTGGGAGTTGATAGGCTTGAATTCATAAACAGCGCAATGCTTGAAGCATTGCGAAGAGCTGCTGGCTAAATGCACGAAAGTGCTGTTTGAATGAATGCTTACGAGCCTGCTGGTGCCTACCACCGCTCAGTCAGACTGCTCTATCAAATCATAGACTTAATTATAATATACTGCTCAAAAAAATAAAGGGAACACTTAAACAACACATCCTAGATCTGAATGAAAGAAATAATCTTATTAAATACTTTTTACATTACATAGTTGAATGTGCTGACAACAAAATCACACAAAAATAATCAATGGAAATCCAATTTATCAACCCATGGAGGTCTGGATTTGGAGTCACACTCAAAATTAAAGTGGAAAACCACACTACAGGTTGATCCAACTTTGATGTAATGTCCTTAAAACAAGTCAAAATGAGGCTCAGTAGTGTGTGTGGCCTCCACGTGCCTGTATGACCTCCCTACAACACCTGGGCCAGTCCATAGCATCAATGCCTTCCTCTTGCAGGAACTGCTGACACACTCCAGCCACATGAGGTCTAGCATTGTCTTGCATTAGGAGGAACCCAGGGCCAACCACACCAGCATATGGTCTCACAAGGGGTCTGAGGATCTCATCTCGGTACCTATTGGCAGTCAGGCTACCTCTGGCGAGCACATGGAGGGCTGTTCGGCCCCCCAAAGAAATGCCACCCCACACCATGACTGACCCACCGCCAAACCGGTCATGCTGGAGGATGTTGCAGGCAGCAGAACGTTCTCCACGGCGTCTCCAGACTCTGTCACGTCTGTCACATGTGCTCAGTGTGAACCTGCTTTCATCTGTGAAGAGCACAGGGCGCCAGTGGCGAATTTGCCAATCTTGGTGTTCTCTGGCAAATGCCAAACGTCCTGCACGGTGTTGGGCTGTAAGCACAACCCCCACCTGTGGACGTCGAGCCCTCATTCCACCCTCATGGAGTCTGTTTCTGACCGTTTGAGCGGACACATGCACATTTGTGGCCTGCTGGAGGTCATTTTGTAGGGCTCTGGCAGTGCTCCTCCTGCTCCTCCTTGCACAAAGGCGGAGGTAGCGGTCCTGCTGCTGGGTTGTTGCCCTCCTACGGCCTCCTCCACGTCTTCTGATGTACTGGACTGTCTCCTGGTAGCGCCTTCATGCTCTGGACACTACGCTGACAGACACAGCAAACCTTCTTGCCACAGCTCGCATTGATGTGCCATCCTGGATGAGCTGCACTATCTGAGCCACTTGTGTGGGTTGTAGACTCCGTCTCATGCTACCACTAGAGTGAAAGCACCGCCAGCATTCAAAAGTGACCAAAACATCAGCCAGGAAGCATAGGAACTGAGAAGTGGTCTGTGGTCCCCACCTGCAGAACCATTCCTTTATTGGGGGTGTCTTGCTAATTGCCTATAACTTCCACCTGTTGTCTATTCCATTTGCACAACAGCATGTGAAATGTATTGTCAATCAGTGTTGCTTCCTAAGTGGACAGTTTGATTTCACAGAAGTGTCATTGACTTGGAGTTACATTGTGTTGTTTAAGTGTTCCCTTTATTTTTTTGAGCAGTGTATAATAAACACACAGAAATACGAGCCTTAGGTCATTAAGATGGTCAAATCCGGAAACTATCATCGCGAAAACAAAACGTTTTTTCTTTCAGTGAAATACGGAACCGTTCCGTATTTTATCTAACGGGTGGCATCCCTAAGTCTAAATATTCCTGTTACATTGCACAACCTTCAATGTTATGTCATAATTACGTAAAATTCTGCCAAATTAGTTTGCGACGAGCCAGGCGGCCCAAACTGTTGCATATAGCCTGACTCTGCGTGCAATGAACGCAAGAGAAGTGACACAATTTCACCTGGTTAGTATTGCCTGCTAACCTGGATCTCTTTTAGCTAAATATGCAGGTTAAAAAATATATACTTGTGTATTGATTTTAAGAAAGACATTGATGTTTATGGTTAGGTACACGTTGGAGCAATAACAGTCCTTTTTCGCGAATGCGCACCGCATCGATTATATGCAACGCAGGACAGGCTAGATAAACTAGTAATATCATCTACCATGTGTAGTTAACTAGTGATTATGATTGATTGATTGATTGATTGATTGTTTTTATAAGATAAGTTTAATGCGTAAAAGGCAGGCTCCTCGTGGAGTGCAGTGTAAAGCAGGTGGTTAGAGCGTTGGACTAGTTAACCGTAAGGTTGCAAGATTGAATCCCCAAGCTGACAAGGTAAAAATCTGTCGTTCTGCCCCTGAACAAGGCAGTTAACCCACCGTTCCTAGGCCGTCATTGAAAATAAGAATGTGTTCTTAACTGACTTGCCTAGTTAAATAATGGTGTAAAAAAAAAATTAATAAAATCTGCAAATCGGTGTTCAAAAATACTGATTACCGATTGTTATGAAAACTTGAAATCGGCCCTAATTAATCAGCCATTCCGATTAATCGGTCGACCTCTAATTGAGATATTTCACCGCATTCCCCTGCTAGCAAGAGGAAGAGAAGCATGCTTGAGAATAACCAGAAGGCGGGAGAGTGGCTCCTTTTATGGAAGTGCCTCATTTATGGAAGTGCCTCATCTCGCCTCATTTGCCACTCTATCTGTCAGTCTCCAACAGATGTTTTTGATTGGTACTTTCAAGAGAGTAGGCAGTCCTAGTGAACCCTCACATGTGGGATATATCACTCTTAATATCAGAGAACCGGGGATACGCAAGTAACCTTATGCTATAACATTTGAATAATACAGGTATGCTGCTGTTGTGTAATCCAGTTCCTTACTTAAGAATAGTTTCAAGCCAAGGCCTATCTATGTTCTACTGTTTTCAGTGTGGATGCAAGGCGTCACAGATGTTAAGATTAGTACGCCTCACCTCAATTGACCAATGAGGCCATTCACGGTCACTAAATACTCTACGAACATTAACGCTGTATGTGCATCCTAAATGGTACCCTATTCCCTTTAGAGTGCACTACTTTCAACCAGGGCCCATAGGGGAGTAGGGTGCCAATTGGGACGCACCCTATAGCCCTGTTCTCTGTTCTCATTTCATCAGATAACATGTACTGAACAAATATTAGGCTACGCTTACTGTGTACATCCATTTCCACAGCTTACACTGCCAGTGTATACAGTGTGTCGTGAAAGATTACTCTTTCACAGCCTATCTTATGTGTGTTTACCGCCCATTCGCGTCGGGCTAATAGTTGTTTGTGGGGTTGTCATTGTCTTCGCAACACTCCTTTCAAATACAAATACTGGAAATATATTCAACACCAATTTCTTGTCAGATTTATTTAAATACCGTAGCCTATTTAGTCTACATTTCTTTATCATTTTGGTTTTTGTCTGTTTAATTCAAAGCGATGTCTTTTCAGATGTAGCCTGTACAGTATCCAGAAGTGTCAGGGCTCCTACTGTTCCTCTACCCAGGATTCTCTCTCTCCTCTCTATTTCTCTCTCCCCTCGCTCCCCTCTCTCTATCTCCCACTCTCACTCTCTCTCAGAGTGTCCTCTCTGGGCCCATGTGGCTGAAACTCAGCAGGCCGGAAAATCGGTTTTATACAGATGGCTGGCAAGGTTGGGTGGAGGGAGGGAGGGAGAGAGGCAGAGAGAGAGTTAGAGAGGGAGAAAAAGAGTGAGCGAGAGGGAGAGAGAGGGAATGAGAAAGAAAGAGGGAGGGAGAGGGACAGAGAGAGAGTTAGAGAGGGAGAAAAAGAGTGAGCGAGAGGGAGAGAGAGGGAATGAGAAAGAAAGAGGGAGGGAGAGGGACAGAGAGAGGGAGAGACAGGAAGATACTGAGAGAAATGCAGAAAGAGAGAGAGGGACCGAGAGAAGGAAAGGCAAAGAGAGAGAGAAAGACAGAACGAGAGAAACAACTTGTTCTTTACCCCTTCTACCCTCCCTGCCACTGCAGCCTTTCCCTCCATGCTGCCACCCGTCACTTGACTGCGGTTAAAATCAAATAAAAGCCAGTCAGTGGCTGGCTGCTGGCCTGGCGCCCTGCCAACACACAGATTACTGGCCCAAGGAAGGCTGTCAAACCATCTTGACGGGTGATTAGTACTACTCTATCATTCCTCATATCATTTAGCCAGCCTGCTCTGTGTCCCAAACCTATTCCCTAGTGTATTATTTTTGAACAGGGCCCTATGGGGTTCTGTTCCAAAGTAGTGCACTATGGGTCAAAAGTAGTACACTATAGGGAACAGGGTGTCTTTGGGACACAGACTCTGTCTGACCCACTGGGTTGGGAATGTAGGCCTACTGAGGGCTATGCCGATGTGCGCTTGGGTGGAGATGGATTTTTTTTAGAGCAACGTGCACCTTTTGGTAACATGATACCCTGGCTGTTCCATGTGTTCCTAGACTCCCGAATAGCAACCATTTTCTTGTTGTTGTCTTCCCATTTGTGGCTAAAAGCAAATAAGAAAAACGTTGAAACATCACCACTATTAGCTAATTTAATAGAAAACCCACTGCATATTTGAATACATGTAGGCCTAATCTAAGTTTATGGATTGTTTTACATTACCTCATTTTGTGCTTGCCAGTTGGCTGTACAGTAGGCTACTCTGCTAGAAGCTTGCTAGTTACCTGGCTAAAAACAGCAAGCAAGCTAGCCTTTTAGCTTCCCACATGTACCCCATGTGAAATATGTTTTATAATTAAATAATATGCCCTGGCAAATATTATTATACTTGCCAATGTAACCTACAACATTATCCCAATTTGATGTACTGCTTAAATGTATTCGCTCCCATATCAGCTAAAAGTAGAATGTCATAATTTTTGCTCACAGAACAAAATGAAAGCACATGCCTAGCAGCTGTTTTTACTGTTTCAAAATAGGCTACAATCACATAGTTATTACTTCTAAACAAAATACCTTTCAGGGGGGATTCTTATAAAGCTAAAATATTGTTTGAACAGTCACTGAGATGCATAGCCTATAGATCAGATCAAGAACCCAAGCATGTTTGGTTTAGTTTCATTGCCTACACAACACAACGCTGCCCCCACAACAGTGCAAGGAATTCTCCATCCCGTTACGATATTTGAGCGGAAACAAAACTCTTTGGTCACGAGTAACGTAGGCAGGACTACGTTCTACAAGGAGCTGGCTATTTTGTGACGATAAACGGCATTCACGTACTGCATTACGGTCCGAATCGTCCGTTTGCATAAGGTTCCTTGCTTTACTGTAAATAATATCACTACTATATGTGTGTGTGTGTGTGTGTGTGTGTGTGTGTGTGTGTGCGTGCGTCATGGCCTCTCCATGCATGCCTCTGTGTGTGTGCGTGTGTGCATGCGTCCGTGTGTGTGTGTAGAGGGTAACCTTGTGGCTGATTAAAGGTTGTCAGCGGAAGTTATGGCTCTTTGTGGATGTTGATGATGCGTGTCGTGTCCTTAGTGACTTTGACAGGCCTAGCTGCCCAGCTTTTAAACTCCGGAGAGAGACGGAAGAAAGGAGGGAGAGAAAGAGAGGGGGGAGGAAGGAGAGAGATGGGTTGTGGGGTTTTAAAGGTAGAGATCAAGAGGTCCAGAGAAAGAGAGTAAAGAGTGAGTTAAAGAGAGGAGAGAGAGCGTGCAATTTAATTATGTCTGCTCATTCATTTGGAAGCTGTAGCCCATACCAGTGCTATCCAAATATGGAGCATTCTCCCACTCACACACCACTCACCTCAGGCGACCTCACCTTTAATGTCTGGTATTACTAAACTCCTGCAATGCAATCCTTCACAATTTCAGCCATCACAGTCATTATCCTAATTTCCTGAGAGGGTAAAGAGGACAACGTTTTTCTGCCCCTCAAATTAAGTGGGATCTTTCAATGTGCACGGATGGGCCCTCCACAAGTATCAGAGAGATTTGATACTTGAGTGACTGAAGTGTTTTCGATGGAAACCCCATGCATGATTGATAAAAGGAGAGAAAGGGAGAGAGCGAGAGAGAGAGTGGTTTAAAATCTCCCAGCTCAGAGGCTATCAATTATTTAACGCTCTCCGTGTTCTGGTGGCAGGCACGCGAAAGACCAGTCACCATTTTGAAATCTCCAGTCGATAATATCTGTCAAAGGAATTAGTACTTTGTAGTGATTTTTTTCATCTGCTTTATACAAGTCTTCATTTTGCCCATGGCGGGACTGGTTAGTGCACATTTTGAAATAGTTTGAGAGTTTGAGTCTGGCTGCAACAGTTATTCCCTGACATTTTTTTGTTATTTGAGAAAAGTGTTGATGCTGATCCAGTCTGAGTCATCTGAACTCTCCAGTCCTGATCTGTTCTGTGCTGTCTCTTTCTCTATTCCTCTCTTTTCCGCTCTCTCACTCTCTCTCTCTCTCTCTCTCTCTCGCTTTCTCTCGGTCTCTCGGTCTCTCTCTCTCTCTCTCTCTCTGCTGCCCTTTTCCTCTGCCATATTGTAGTGAATTCACAGAGACACACAATAGAATAGAGTATTCACAACGCAGATGTTGACCTCTGGTAAACTCAATGGCTGCTTTTCGAGACCAGTGGTTCTCAATGTTTCTTGGTTAGTGTACCCCCAATGCCCAAAGTAATCAATATCTTCTCCTTGCAATGTCCACTTCTACAGCATTCTCCACTGGAGGGCAGGTTAGTTAGTGTTGCTGTCAGTATGTCAGACGGTCTGTGCACTGTATACAGATACTGAAATAAACATGTATTTTTTTTACCGAAATTGGTTCAATTATTTGAATTCCACTTTATTCTGTTTTTTTCTGAGCTCAATGAGCAGTTTCTCTAGAGATAAATCAGATGAAGCCCAAACTAACTAAATAACTACAATGACCACAATCCATTGCACGTCTACTTGTCCGGTCTGTGTGGGCACAAAGGTGGAGAGAAGAGAGAAGAACGCGTGATCGAGAATCGAGAGGGATAGAGAGCAGTTGCTTCGTGAGGGATCTCTCCCTGAAAATAAATTATCTAATTGATAGTTGGTATTCAGCAGTCATAAAAGTATTCCTTTTTTACTTTCAAGAACTGCGAAAATAGAAGATTTTGTCAGACAGCATAGGCAGCAGCTCGATAGGGATGAGATTCTGAAACAATATAATCACCATATAAAACAAATGTAATATACACAACTGAAATATGTTATGAAAGTAAAGTAATGTTACTAAATGATGGTTAATAAGTGATAAGCAGTAATGTTCAGTCACTACCACCATGGGGATTTTATTCATTGTTTTATTCTGTGTTGATACATCATTCAACCCACATAATGTGCATAGTGCATTTAGGCCCCGATTCCAACCCGAGTTAAGAGCACGTAAATGGAACGTTTTTCCCTTTTTATGCACTTTTCTTTCTATGCGTATTGTGAACTTAAAGCTGCAATATGTAACTTTTGGGTGATCTGATAAAATACACATAAAAATTTGAGTTATAGTAATTTTCATTGAAAGCAAATCTAAGAAGAATTACATCTGTTCTATAAAATCATTGAAATTGTTGTATGTTGCATTTATTTTTCTTCAGTAATATGTGCGCTATTTCTATGCTTCCTGTTTTTTATGTTTCGTTTTTAAACTGAAATTAGGGAACTATTAGAATTTTAGCAACCAGGAAATGGCGGAGCAATTTCTGCATAGTGAATCTTTAAGCATGAGAATAGCGTGCTATTCAACTGCTGTTCATTCGGGGTGAAGATCTAATAAATGAATGTGTGGCAGAGTTGTTTCTACAGATATTCTACAGATATTCTGACCTTGACTTAATTCCCTCATAATTCCACCACCTTTAAGCGAGAGGAAACCATGAATAAGGTCGGGCAAATGGAAAAAGCATCTTCTTTTATTTTTTGGATTGAAATAACCACATTCTCCATGCGCTATAATTTACAACTTGATAAGAGCTATTGAAAAGAGCTAGGTAAATTCGTAATCTGTTTGGATAAGGGAATTGTAAATATAAATTACACTTGATTTAGATATATTGTACGTTATAATTGCTGGAGACAAAGGTGAAACCAGTCATATGGCAGCAAACTTAAGCATATCGACTTCCCCACAGTAAAGTTTAGGAAATGCTATGTCATTATACAGAATTTAAATTGTACAGACTTTTAACTTGCAGGGATGGGCACTCTCGAATGTCTTCATTATAAGCTACACGTATTCAACTGCCACTTTACTGTTAGTTCCCTTCAGTTGGTATAGCCTACATTATCATTCCATTTAATTACATTGTTTCGTTTCCTTTTATTTAGATTAGATTAGTTTATTAGTAGGAAGTCTGGGGAGCAGGAGTGGGACAGGGGGAACAGGTAGCTGATTAGTTGTGGCTATTCAGCAGCCTGATGGTCTGGGGATAGAAGCTATTGGCCAGTCTGACAGTTTTTGCCATGATGCTCCTATACCTAGTTGATTAACAGCATCCTCACATATGCATACCTTTTGTCCAGGTGGGTGAGGTCAGCGCCAAATTCAAAAACAGAAATACTCATTATAAATATTCATAAAACATACAAGTGTTATACATCGGTTTAAAGATTAACTTCTTGTTAATCCAACCACGGTGTCAGATTTCAAAAAGGCTTTACGGCAAAAGCATACCATGCGATTATCTGAGAACAGCGCCCAGCAGACAAATCATTACAAACAGTTACCAGCCAAGTAGAGGAGTTACACAAGTCAGAAATAGCGATAAAATTAATCACTTACCTTTGATGATCTTCATATGGTTGCACTCACAAGACTCCCATTTACTCAATAAATGTTTGTTTTGTTCAATAAAGTCCCTTTTTATATCCAAAAACCTCAGTTTTGTTCGCGCGTTTTGTTCAGTAATCCACAGGCTCAAAGGCAGTCACAACAAGCAGACGAAATATCCGAAAAGTATCAGTAAAGTTCGTAGAAACATGTCAAATGATCTTTATAATCAATCCTCAGGTTGTTTTTAGTCATAATAATCAATCATATTTCAACCGGACAAAAGCTTCGTCAATATAAAAGGAAAACAAGAAAGGCGCGCTCTCGGTCGCGCGCATGAAAAACCTCTGGGACACTGCAGTGTCCACTCATTCAGAGTGGTCTTACTCCCTCATTTTTGAAAAAAATATATGAAAAAAAAAGAAAACTTGAGCGTGCATAACTATTCATCCCCCCATAATCAATACTTTATAGAGCCACCTTTTGCAGCAATTACAGCTGCAAGTCTCTTGGCGTATGTCTCTATAAGTTTGGCACATCTAGCCACTGGGATTTTTGCCCATTCTTCAAGGCAAAATTGCTCCAGCTCCTTCAAGTTGTTCCGCTGGTGTACAGCAATCTTTAAGTCATACCACAGATTCTCAATTGGATTGAGGCCTGCGCTTTGACTAGGCCATTCCAAAACATTTAAATGTTTCCCCTTAAACCACTCAAGTGTTGCTTTAGCAGTATGCTTAGCGTCATTGTCTTGCTGGAAGGTGAACCTCTGTCCCAGTCTCAAATCTCTAGAAGACTTAAACAGGTTTCCCTCAAGAATTTCCCTGTATTTAGCGCCATCCATCATTCCTTCAATTCTGACCAGTTTACCAGTGCTTGCCGATGAAAAACATCCCCACAGCATGATGCTGCCACCACCATGCTTCACTGTGGGGATGGTGCTCTCGGAGTGATGAGAGGTGTTGGGTTTGCGCAAGACATATCATTTTCCTTGATGGCCAGAAAGCTCAATTTTAGTCTCATCTGACCAGAGTACCTTCTTCTATATGTTTGGGGAGTCTCCCACATGCCTTTTGGCAAACACCAAACATGTTTGCTTATTTTTTTCTGGCCACTCTGTTGTAAAGCCCAGCTCCGTGGAGTGTACGGCTTAAAGTGGTCCTATGGACAGATACTCCAATCTCCGCTGTGGAGCTTTACAGCTCCTTCAGGGTTATCTTTGGTCTCTTTGTTGCTTCTCTGATTAATTCCCATCTTGCCTGGTCCATGAGTTTTGGTGGGCGGCCCTCTCTTGGCAGGTTTGTTGTGGTGCCATATCCTTTCTATTTTTTAATAATGGATTTAATAGTGCTCCGTGGGATGATCAAAGTTTCGGATATTTTTTTATAACCCAACCCTGAACTGTACTTCTCCACAACTTTGTCCCTGACCTGTTTGGAGAGCTCCTTGGTCTCATAGTACCGCTTGCTTGGTGGTGCCCCTTGCCTAGTGGTGTTGCGGACTCTGGGGTATTTCAGAACAGGTCTATATATACTGAGATCATGTGACAGATCATGTGACACTTAGATTGCACACAGGTGGACTTTATTTAACTAATTATGTGACTTCTGAAGGTAATTGGTTGCACCAGATCTTATTTAGGGGCTTCATAGCAAAGGGGGTGAATACATATGCATACACCACTTTTCCGTTTAAAAAAACAATTATTTTAGAACAAGTTATTTTTTTCATTTCACTTTTTTGTGTATGTATTTTGTATTTTGTGTATGTCCATTACATGAAATCCAAATAAAATGAATTTAAATGACAGGTTATAATGCAACAAAATAGGAAAAACGCCAATACTTTTGCAATGCACTTTATCTCCAGAGACGCCCCAGAACATATTCCAGTCCACGTGATCAAAACAGTCTTGTAGCATGGATTCTGATTGGTCAGACCAGGGATTCTGATTGGTCAGATCAGCGTTGTACAGTCCTGCTCACCGGAATTTCCCTCTTGAGTTTTTATTTGTATGCGAGGAGGTAAGATTTGCCAAAAGGAGTGCGGGAGAGGGCCTTATACCCTTGTCGAAAGGCGTGTACTAGTGGTCAAGAGTGGAATTCCCGCGAGTTGGACAGTCAATGTGTTAATTGTAATTACTTTTGTTGAAAATTACTTTTGTTAAAGTCACCAGCGACAATGAACGCTGCCTCCGAGTACACGGTATCCAGTTTATTCAGGATCCAATGAAGAGCCTTTTTGGTATCGGTTTGGGACAGGATGTTCACAGCCGCGGTAGTAATTCTTGAGAACTATCTCAGAAAGTAAAAATGGCGATATTTGATGACCAAGTGTTCCAAGCAGAAGCTTGCAAGTTCCTGTACGTTTCCCCATTGCATCACTTTTTATTGGTTATGAAGCAGACACCACCGCCTTTGTTCTTGCCAGAGAGTGCCTGTTTCCTATCTGCTCGATATACTGTAAAACCCGCTGGTTGTATATAATCCGTTTGGATGTCAGAGGAAACCCAAGTCTCAGAAAAACAGGGTGTGATGCAGAATCTGATGTCCCTCTGGAAAGAGATCTTCTTGTTGCTGAGGATCATTAGTAACAGTTGAAAATATAAATGTAGGCCAATTTAATTCCATGGAGTGGAGCGCAGATCAAGTCGTAACAGTTTGTACCTGACGCATGGCGCAATACTTGGCCGTGTCATCACACAGTTCCATGGTTAGTGCAGAAAATAGACTAGGGTATAGCCTACACACTATAGCCTACACACTACACACTTGTACACTATTCTCCCTATTATAAATCTATATACACTAATTCCAACATTACCATGGGTTAAAGAACTGAATGTGGCAATTTTCTGAATTAATCTAACCACTGTATTTTTGATTCATCAATATATTTAGTATGTAAAGGCTGTCCAAAATGTTTTTTTTGTTATGATTCATACATACTTTCCTAACCATAAAATTTGCCAAAATGATCAGAGCATTCTTAAATCTACCAGTTGGTGTTGAAACAGAGATGAATATGAATATATTTAGATTTAATTGGCTTTCTTTCATTGATCCTTATTTTCTGAACCCACTCTCTCAATGTATTCTAGTCTGTTGAAAATGTTTGAATTAAAAGGTACACAGTATTTAAAGAGATGGGTTTAGAGAAATGTACTGAAAACCCTATTGAATGAAAACTCCACAAGAAAATCTGTGGGTGAGCAAGTGGGAAGGGTTGTCAGTGGTTGAATTACATTTATTCAGCGCCCGCAAGTGAACCTCACCTACAAAGCCCGTAACGCACCTTCATAAGCTAAGTCGTAATTCCAAAGGCGGAATTTCCTAAATCGGAATTGGGCCCTCAATGTCCCCAATTTTGTTTCTGCCGAAATCGAAAACTGTGATCATTTTTCCATAATCGTACCGAAACTGAACCGACCTCAAAAAGCACTAATAGAGGTAGTACATCGTGTCTATGAAGACACTGAACATTAAGGGCCAGATATGCGTGGATATCTCACATTTGATCTCAAAATCCTTCTTTGACGTCTTCCTTTCAATGCATGATTTTTGTGAACGTTCGAGTCACACATTACACAGATCTCCAGTCAGGATGTTTCCCTGAGTGGCTGGATGTGGTGGTGGTGGTGGAGTACTTACATATAGGGTTGTGTGTGCGTGTCGGTGAAGCATTGGCTCTGTGGCATTCCGTGAGCATTCCGTGAGCTGAGCTGACAAGCCTTCGGGGGCTTCCGTGTCCCTATGATGTTAATGTCAGTCAGGAGAGGAGAGGAGAGGGTAGGGGAGGAGAGGGTAGGGGAGGAGAGGAGAGGGTAGGAGAGGAGAGGATATTCTCTCCTTCCACACAACAGACCTGATGAAGCTCTTCTCTTTGCGTGTGGTCGGGGAATCAACATCTCTGTAGACTGGTGTTTTCCCATTAAGTGCTCCAGGGCTGCCAGAGGTAAACACAAGACATCTCCTGATGTTTGGAGAGGTTCTAGATCATTCAGATTAGAAGACTCTTACTGTCTGTTGTTGAGGTGAAGAATGACCAGTTGCTGTTCTAGAACTGGCAGCAACATTCTGTCACATTACCCTGTTATGATTGCTGAATTATTAGCATGTTGTTTTGATTTTGGTTTTATAAATTTCATATATTTCTAAAATCTCTCCAGACACAATTTGACAAGCTTATGGCCACTATATCAACCAACTCTAGGCCACTATATAAAGTGCCTTCAGAAAGTATTCATACCCCTTGACTTATTCCACATTTTGTTGTGTTACATCCTAATTTCAATATTGATTATATATATTTTTTCTCACTCATCTACACCCAATACCCCATAATGGCATATTGAAAACTTGTTTTTAGAAATGTTTGCAAATGTATTGAAAATTAAATATAAAAATATCTAATTTACATAAGTATTCACCCCCGTATCAATACATGTTAGAGTCTTTGCACACCTGGATTGTACAATATTTTCACATTATTATTATTTTAAAAATTCTTTAAACTGTGTCAAGTTGGTTGTTAATCATTGTTAGGCAGCCATTTTCAAGTCTTGCCATCAAGCTGATTTAGGTCAAACCTTTAACTAGGCCACTCAGGAACATTCAATGTCGTCTCGGTAAGCAGCTCCAGTGTAGATTTGGCCTTGTGTTTTAGGTTATTGTCCTGCTGAAAGGTGAATTTGTCTCCAATTGTCTGTTGGAAAACAGACTGAACCATGTTTTCCTCTAGGTGTTTGCCTGTGCTTAGGTCTATTCAGTTTTCTTGTATCCTAAAA